>NC_056750.1:1357502-1456659 GCF_019279795.1 Protopterus annectens
GTTGTCTGTGTCAGCCGGTGAGTCAAATATAGCCCCTAGTTTGCAGACATCTGTGAACTTGGTCAGCCACAGTCCTCCTGTGCTGGAATGTACCTCTGAAAAGTATATGCCAAGCAGGAGAGGTCCTAGGACTGAGCCCTGGGGAATGCCACTTGTGACCAGTTTAGAGTCAGACCTAGCTCCTGCAACTCTCACCATGTGGGTTCTATCCATGAGCCAATTGGAAACTCATCTTGTGACATAGAGGTTTATGTTCAGGCTGGTGAGCTTGTCTATAATACCAGAATGGGGAAATGGTGTTGAAGGCCTTGGCGAGGTCTAGGTAGGCTGTGTGTACCACCTTTCACTCGTCTATAGCCTTGGTAAGTGTCTCAAAGAAGTCCACCAGGTTCAGGAGGCATGATCTGTGCTTAACAAAGCTGACCTGGGTAGGGTTCAGTGTTTGTAGGTTTCCAATGTCTCTGTTAGTGAGTTTCATGATGATGATGCACTCCATAGCCTTGCAGACCAAGCTAGTCAGGCTTATAGACCGATAGTTCCCGGGGTCTGTTGTGGCTCCACCTTTGTGGAGTGGAATAACCATTGCTGTGCACCACTCTATGGGTACGTAGCCTGTGGAGAGGCTGAGTTTGAACAGTGTGTTTAGGTGAGGGGTTAGTTCATCTTTGAGCTCATGTAGGACACACCCTGGGACACCGTCTGGTCCCATTGATGCTGTGTTTTTGGCTTTGGAGAGAGCTATTTTAACCTGAGTATCTGTGATTTCAGGGGCTCTACATTCTTCTGGTATGGTTATGGGCCCTTTTGGGGGTGAGATGGGGGTGAAGTTTGCACTGAACCTGTCTGTCAGGATGTTGGCAATATTGGTTGGTTCAGTGTATTTTGTGCCATTCTGCACTAACTCCGAGCAGATCTGAGCATTGCCACTTAGATTCTTGACATAGCTAAAGAATGCCTTGTGGTTATCTTTGGAGTCCTTGGCAAGTTTTCTTTCAAAGCTCACCTTGGACGATTTTATGAGGGATCGTAGTTTCTTGCTGATACTGATCAGTGATGTCTTCCCTTCTTGGGATTTTACTCTTTTCTGCACTAGTTTCCTCCTTCTATTGTACAGCTTGTTTATGGCAGGGGTCCACCAGACTGGTTTCCTTTTCTTGGAGGAGTGAGTCTTGGTTTTGCTTGGGATAGCACGATCCATGCATTCTGGCAAGTGTCTGTAGAATACATTAGTAAAGGATTTTGAAGCTTGGATAGCGTTATCCTTTAGCATAGGGGCTTTGAAACTTTCCACCTCCATAAGTAACGTGAAGTTAGCTTTTGAAAAGTTTTTCACAGTGGTTTCCTTGTCCAAAGGTGGAGGCGAAATGTGGATATCCAAAGTGATTTGTTTATGGTCAGATCTAACCAGCGAGGGGTTGACCTCCGGTGTGGAGCACCGGTTGCCCATGTTGGTGATGACCAGGTCCAATATGTTGTCACCTCTGGTGGGAGTGTTGACCAGTTGTTCCAGGGCGTTTGAGTTTATAAATTCTAGGAAATGTTGGGCAAGGGAGTTAGTACTTGAGTAGTTCTCCCAGTTAATGTTTGGGTAGTTGAAATCACCCAATATTATGGTGTTTGGTAAGACCTTTATGTTACTCAGTGTTTCCAGAAATGCAGAATGGAGGTTCTGGGACATGGTGGGTGATCTGTAGCAAGCTACAATTTGAATTGCAGTTTTGTCCATTGTTAGTTGCATGTGGATAATCTCTGAAGCATCGTGCTGTGCCACTAACCTGGAGGTGTGGGTATTCTTGATGAATATGGATACTCCCCCGCTTTCTGTATTTTGGTCCGGGTTCTGTGGCTGACATGTATGGTATGAATTTTAGCCTGGTAGTGCTTGGGTGCTCTCTGGAGCCTTAAACCAGGTTTCTGTTACTGCACATATATTGATTTTCTCCATACTGAGGAATGCCTCGAGTGCGTGCATTTTGAGGTTTAGACTTCTGGCATTGAGTATTATTACCCTCAGATTTTTGTTACTTGTGCTATTTATGGTGGTGGGTTTGTCTTTTGTGCCTTGCCTAAAAAAAACACTCTGGGGGTGGCAAGAGTCTTGGCCAGTATTCGAAAGCCTAAGGGTGACAGGTGCAAGCCATCTCTAGCGAAGCAGCGTCGCTTGTCAAGCATGTCATCCCAGGCAGACAGACACTGGATCCCCTTTGAATGACACTAGAAACTTAGCCAATTGCTGACATTGATCATTTTTTCTTTATACCGTGGTTTCATTCTTGGTGTGGGCAGGATGCTACTCAGGGTCAGGGTCATACCGGCCTGGGCTATGTGATCAGAGAGCTCTTCCATGTCTCTTTTCATGTAGTCCAGGGAGGTACGGCTCAGGTCATTCACACCAACATGGACAATGACAGAGTCGTATTTGTACTTGTTCTGGAGTGACCTGAGTGCTTGTGTTATGTGGTGGATCCTGGCACCCGACAAGCAGCTAACAGTAACCTTCTCCTTATTCAGCCTAGTGAATGGGACATCAGTGTGCCTGACTATAGAGTCACCTATTACTAGTATATTGGGTATGTTATTTTGCCTTGTGGGCTGTGATTGCATGGCACACTGGTTTTGTGAAGTATGTGTTTCATGGTTTGTGTTTGGGGGTGGAGGTTGCTTGGATGTCTGCTTTGGTGGGCTCAGTTGCTTTTGCAGATTTTTATTTAGAGCCTCCAAGTATGTTTTTGTGTATTTACATGTGTTTTTTGCCGGTGCTGGTTTAATGGGTCTGTGTGAGACTGGTGGTGTGATGCCAGTATTCAGGGGCGGCCCGTGCTATTGGACTGCTGGACTGCAGCCCCCGCAAAACAAAAAGAACTAAAAATAAAAAATAGAAAAAAAAAGTTTTAAAATTCGCGGACTTCGCGCATGAGCAGTAGTCCAGACTACTGGTCTACTGTATGCGCATGCTCAAGGCAGTCCGGCAGTCCTGATAGGGAAACACGAGGAGACGTCTGTGCAGTTTAAAGTGCACAGACACGCTGGGATAATACATCATGGCCGGACTGCAACACCAGCAGTCAGGAATGGGAATTGCTGCAGTCTCGTCGGGAAAGGGTTTGGAACTAATCTCGCGAGTCTTTGGAGTATTGCGCAGGAAGGGGTTTGGATCTAATGTACGTTGGTTATTATGGAGAACGGACAGGTAAGTGTGTTTGTTTCAATGTATGGTGCTTTTTCCTTTACTGTTTCAATGTATGGTGTGTGTGTGTGTGTGTGTGAAAATGCCCCAGGTGCTCATGGTGGTGTGGTAGGGAATACCTCAGGCTTGAACCCTGTACCCTGTATGCAGGGTGTTAAAAGACTTGAGTTCCCTACCCACCACCATTTGTAAACAAATTGCAGATTTTTGCCTCATATTTGATCTGATCTGTTCCTCATAATATCTGTGGTTTGTAAATGTTGCAATGCTTGATATTTGATGGTGAAGTAGTAGCATTGTTGCCTCACAGCTGCAGGTTCTCAGGTTTGATTCTTGGCTGGGGTTCCTTCTTTGTGGGGTCTGTTATCTTCTCCCTGTGTTTGTGTGGGTTTGCTTTTATTTGATGGTGCACTGGTAGCATTGTTGCCTCACAGCTGCAGGTTTTCAGGTTTGATTCTTGGCTGGGGTTCCTTCTTTGTGGGGTCTGTTATATTCTCCCTGTGTTTGTATGGGTTTGCTTTTATTTGATGGTGCACTGGTAACATTGTTGCCTCACAGCTGCAGGTTCTCAGGTTTGATTCTTGGCTGGGGTTCCTTTTTTGTGGGGTCTGTATCTTCTTCCTGTGTTTGTGTGGGTTTGCGTTTGTGTCCTCCCATGTTACAAATACATGTCTGCATTATTTCTTCCTGGGCCTCTGCTGAAAATTGTTTTTTTGTTCTAAGTCAGACTGTCCTGATTAACAAATGTTAAATAAAATTGACAGACATTTGAATTTCAGACTTCAGGTTTCTGAATGTTTAATTTCTTACATATTTGATGGTGCAGTGGCAGTATTGTTGCCTCAGAGTCACAGCTATAGGATTTGTGGTTTGATTCTTGGCTGGGGTACCTTATTTGTGGAGTCTGCATCTTATCTCTGTGTTTGTGTGGATTTGTTCTGGTGTCCTGCCATTTTACAAAGACGTGTCTACAGTATTTCTCCCTGGGCCTCTGCTGAAAATTGTTTTTGTTCCATCACAAGTAAAATTGACAGGCATTTGAATTTCAGACTTCATAGTCTTCAGAAAATACATAGTAAAACAACTTTTTATTCTAGCAATAAATATATAGTAACACAACCTTTTATTATAGCAATATTTTAAGTTTATAAGGTGACTATTTGAAAATTTTCCTTATTTTTGGGACTGTAATACCCTGTTAGTGGCTTTGTCCAGGTTTTTTGTGCTAAGGTTGACAGCTATGGCAAGAACTGAATTCACTGAATATGTTTGAGGGCTGTATTCCCTCATTATTGGGTTTGTCCAGGTGTTTTGTGCTAAGAGGTTGACAGCTATGGTGAGAACTGAATTCATTAAATGATAGCCATTTAAGTTTCAGTCTTCCTCTCGTTCACAAAACAGCTGATTTGGCGTAGTGGTATGTTGCTCTTGACTGTTTTGCACAGGGACCTTGTCTGTAAAATGTACGGTGGTAACACAGCATTTTTCTTTCACAAAGCAGGTGATTTGGCATAGTGGTATGTTGCTCTGACTCTTTTTTGCACAGGGACTTTGGCAGTAAAATGTATGGTGGTACCGTGGTAACACAGCATTTTATTCTAGCAGCTTTCCAAGATTATACAAGCAATGTTTAATGTGTCCCTGGTTTTTGCCCTTTTGACCCACCCCAATAAATTTGGCTTTTTCCAGACTTCTTGTGCTGCGAAGTTGAGATGCAGTTGAGTATTGAGTAGATTTTACAAGGAGCTGAGAGCTGCAGGGGAAGAGAAGTTTAGTGCTAATAGCACAACAGGCTGTGTGCTTGCTTTTGATGCAGAAGGTTGTTGGTTCTACTCCCATATGGGGTGAATGCTGCCGTACTGAAAGTTAAGATACTAATTATGAGCCTGTTATCAGTTTGCCATCCATTTCCTATTGCAATATTACTAGCTTATTTTTAATGTAATTTAGGCAATTTATTCCACAAGGGCATCAGACACTTTATTGTTCGATGAAACCATGAAATATAAAGGTGATTGCTAGCACCAACCTCTTCATTACAGATTTATTTAACGTGGAATTATTTAGATGACTTTTTTACTACTTCAGAGATTGTGCATATTTACTGATAATGGTGGCCTGTAGAATTGTGCATATTTACTGATAATAGTGGACTGTAGAAGTTTGAGTAGACCTTTATGATGGAAATGTTCTGAATTGGACAGTTTTGTTTCATTGTTTACTGGAAAAATGTTCAAAGCAATAGGAAGGTGTATCAAAGAGCACATGTGTTTCATATGCAAGGGGCCTATGATTTGAAAACAGCCCAGAATTAATTTTTATCTGCCACGAGTAAAATGTATTTTCTTTGAATGTGGATTTTAATGTTGTTTCAGTGAATGTGAGTTTCAAGGGCAGAGAAGGTTTAATGCCAAGTTTGTTTAGCAGATGTCTTGGTGTTTGTGCTGTAAAATGCAACAATAAAACTTTCAAATGAAGTTCAAATCATCATAGAAGTAAATCAGTATGCACATTAGTGTTTATGGTAAATGGAGTGAAATAGCAAAGTAATGGATCATTGGAATGGCTGCAGGGAGGCTCCATTCGACCAGGGTTTAGGGCGGCAAACTTAGACAGCCCCAGCTGAACCATACCTCCCAACTGTCCAGATTTTCAAAGAATGAATAGATTTTTTGCTTCTTATTTTTGATTTGTTCCTCATAAAAATTTGTGGTTTTCTGGCAAATCATTTAGGAATTAAGTCACTAAATAATGACACACCTAGTTTCAGACTTCATAACCTTCAGAAAAATGCATGCTAAAGTAAGACCTGTTCTATCAACTGTCCCAGTTTAAAGAAGAGCATTTTTTAGTACTGTTTATATGTTCCCCCAATATATCTGGCCTTGTCCAGATTTATTACATTAACAGGTTGAGAGGTACATGCAAATAAATTGCTTTACAGAATTAGGCATAGCCAAACCTCTGAACTGTCCCTGATTTTGACTCAAAATGTTACTCTTCCCCTAATGATCCCTCCGCAAAATAGCAATTTTGGAAGAAAACATGGAGGGTTTATAATTAAGAAATAACTGTAATAATCAGATTACTTTTATTTCAGAAATGCATGTAGATTATTTTATTTTGTCAGCTGCTCAAGTTAGCAGTACTAATATTAAAGTGTCCCTTCTTTGACAGGTTCCCAGCTGTATTGTGTTGCTATTTTATATTTTTGCATCACATTTTTGGTCCATTTTTCATAAAATTGTGTTTTTTTGGCAAATTAGTGACAAATAATTAAAGACTGAAGTTAGAAAATAATGACAGACATTTGAGTTTCAGATTTCATAGCATTCAGAAAATTCATACTAATGCAAGACCTCTATTAGCTTTCTAAGGTTATAAGAGCGATATTTTAAAATTGTCCTTATTTTTGGGCCTTTGTCCCATTTCTTTGTATGGCTTTGTCCAGATTTCTTGCTCTGAGGTTGAGAGGTATGACAAATGTGTCAGGGCCATCACAAGTCAGCCAGAGACATTTCAAACTGTGACATACTTGTTACACCCCACTCCCCATGTAGTGACTCTGGATGTGTCGAAGCAAGGCAAGGAGTAGTTATGCAGTGTAAATGTGCAGAGAATCCCACCCATCCAAGGTAGACACAAGTACTAGAGTGGCTTTTCATCTGTCCTTGATTTTTACAGAATGGTCTGGTTTCTGCATATTTTTTGTACTGTTGATTTATGCTTATTACTCAAAGTGCCTGTTGCTCTGTGTTTAAGTAGCAATACTTTAATGACCATCAGGTAAGCTTGGCTGAGATTGCAAGATGCAAGTAAGCTTTAATAAGCATACTGTTAAAGAATTGCCAACATTGAAAGCCTTTCTGTTGCCATGTAGAGAATACTTAACTAGATAATGTATAAGCCTTGGGTATTGAAATGCATATGCCAGTATTTGTAATAAAGGACAGAATTACATTAAGAGTCTCATTACACTTGGAGACTTACAGTCATCTCTGCAGGCTTTAACCATAAACCGAATGCCAATCGTGTGGTCTATAACCTGTACAGTAATCCTTTTAAGCAATGTATCTTGAGCTTATTCCTTGTTTGCTTTTCATTTTTTACTTTGATCATGTTTTCCACATGAAACAAGTAGATGTCAGGCAGCAGGTCTTTTTTTGGATAAGGAACATTTTTACAAGTGGGGGCATCAGAGATTTCTACTTTCAGCATGTTACTTGTTACTTTAATAAAACTGAATATAAATTATAATTAGAACTGCAGTGCAAGAAGTGGTTTGAATTGAGTGCTGCTTGTTTTTCTTATACTTGATTTTGACTGGCATTCCATTAATGTATTTTAAAAAAAAGTAATTTATTTTTTCATGCCTCACAACCTTTTTTGTTTCCATCTAGATATTAAGCTGTCATGCAGCCAATGCATTGAAATATTTTTATTCTTCTACACTTCATTTTGTCTTGATTGGACTCTCATAATGATGGCTTGGTACCTAGTGCAGTATATTTAGTTTTTTGTGGTTTGCTACTACAGGTGTGTGTGTGTGTGGTAGGGAATACCTCAGGCTTGAACCCTGTACCTTGTATGCAGGTGTTAAAGACGTGAATTCCCTACCCACCACCATTTGTAAAAAAAAAATTGCAGATTTCTGCCTCATATTTGATCTGATCTGTTCCTCATAATATCTGTGGTTTGTAAATACTGCAATGCTTGATATTTGATGGTGCAGTGGTAGCATTGTTGCCCCACAGCTGCAAGTTCTCAGGTTTGATTCTTGGCTGGGGTGCCTTCTTTGTGGGGTCTATATCTTCTCCCTGTGTTTGTGTGGGTTTGCTTTTGTGTCCTCCCATGTTACAAAGACATGTCTGCATTATTTCTTCCTGGGCCTCTGCTGAAAATTTTTTTTTGTTCCAAGTCAGACTGTCCTGATTAACAAATGTTAAATAAAATTGACAGGCATTTTAATTTCAGACTTCAGGTTTCTGAATGTTTAATTCCTTGCATATTTGATGGTGCAGTGGTAGTATTGTTGCCTCTCAGCTATAGGTTTTCTGGTTTGATTCTTGGCTGGGGTGCCTTCTGTGTGGAATCTGCATCTCCTCCCTCTGTTTGTGTGGATTTGCTCTCGTGCCCTATCATTTTACAAAGACGTGTCTGCAGTATTAATCCCTGGGTCTCTGCTGAAAATTGTTTTTGTTCTGTCAGCAGTAAAATTGACAGGCATTTGAATTTCAGACTTCATGTTCTTCAGAATACATAGTAACACAACCTTTTATAGCAATTTTCTAAGTTTATAAGATGAATATTTGAAATTTGTCCCTATTTTTGGGACTGTATTCCCCCATTATTGGCTTCGTCCAGGTTTTTGTGCTAAGGTTGACAGCTATGGCAAGAACTGAATTCACTGAATATGTTTGAGGGCTGTATTCCCTCATTACTGGGTTTGTCCAGGTGTTTTGTACTAAGAGGTTGACAGCTATGGTGAGAACTGAATTCGCTAAATGATAGCCATTTAAGTTTCAGTCTTCCTCTCTTTTACAAAGCAGCTGATGTGGCGTAGTGGTATGTTACTCTGACTGTTTTGCTCGGGGACCTTGGCAGTAAAATGTATGGTGGTAACACAGCATTTTATTCTAGCAACTTTCCAAGATTATACAAGCAATGTTTAATGTGTCCCTGGTTTTTGGGCTTTTGACCCCCCCCAATACATTTTGGCTTTTTCCAGTTTTCTTGTGCTGCGAAGTTGAGATGCAGTTGAGTATTGAGTAGATTTTACAAGGAGCTGAGAGCTGCAGGGGAACAGAAGTTTAGTGTTTGCCTTGTTAATAGCACAACAGGTTGTGTACTTGCTTTTGATGCAGAAAGGCTGTGGGTTCTACTCCCACAAGGGGTGGATGCTGCCGTACTGAGAATGTTCTCCTTGGTGAAGATACTAACTATGAGTCTGTTATCAGTTTGCCATCCATTTCCTCTTGCAATATTATTACTAGCTTATCATTTTTAATGTAATATAGGCAATTTATTCCTGAGGGGCAACAGACACTTTATTTTTCGATGAAACCATGAAATATAAAGGTGATTGCTAGCAGCAACCTCTTCATTAGTTACAGATTTCTTTAATGTGGAATTACTTAGATGACTTTTACTTCAGAGATTGTGCATATTTACTGATAATGGACTGTAGAACTGTGCATATTTACTAATAAAGGTGCACAGTAGAATTGTGCATATTTACTGATAATGGTGGACTGTAGAATTGTGCATATTTACTAATAATGGTGGACTGTAGAAGTCTGAGTAGACTTTTTTATGATAAATGTTCTGAACTGGGCAGTTTTGCCATTATGGGTGCATGCGTTTTGTTTCATTGCTTACTGGAAACATGTTCAAAACAAATTTAAAACACCCTCTAACAACTTTACTGTATTGTACAAGGAATATAATTTTGTACAATGAGGAAGGTGTATCAAAGAGCACATGTATGTTTCATATGCAAGGGGCCTATGATTTGAAAACAGCCCAAAATAATCTTTATCTGCCACTGGCAAAATGTATTTTCTTTGAATGTGGGTTTCAATGCTGTTTCAATGAATGTGAGTTTCAAGGGCAGAGAAGTTTTAATGCTAAGTTTTCATTGTGAGACTGCATTGCTTTGTTTAGCAGATGACTTCGTGTTTGTGCTGCAAAATACAAAATAAAACTTTCAAATGAAGTCCAACTCATCATAGAAGTAAAGCAGTATGTACATTAGTGTTTATGGTAAATGGAGTGAAATAGCTTAGTAATGGTTCATTGGAATGGCTGCAGAGGCTCCATTCAACCATGATTTTGTCAGGGGGGAAGGGCAGCAAACTCAGACAGGCCCAGCTGAACTATACCTCCCAACTGTCCAGATTTTCAAAGAATGAATAGATTTTTGCTTCTTATTTTTGGTTTGTTCTTCATAAAATTTGTAGTTTTCTGGCAAATCATTTAAGAATTACGTCAGCAAATAATGATATACTGAGTTTCAGACTTCATAACCTTCAGAAAAATGCATGTTAAAGTAAGAGCTGTTCTATCAACTGTCTCAATTTATACAAGAGCAATTTTTAGTTCTGTTTATATGTGCCCCCAATATATTTGGCCTTGTTCAGATTTACCGCATTAACAGGTTGAGAGGTACATGCAAATAAATTGTTTTATAGAATTAGGCATAGCCAACCTCTCAACTGTCCCCGATTTTGGCTCAAAATGTTGCTCTTCCCCCTAATAATCCCTCCGCAAAATAGCAATTTTGGAAGAAAACATGGAGGGTTTACAATTAAGAAATAACTGTAATAATCAAAGTTATAGATTACTTGAAATGCATGTAGATTCTTTTATTTTGTCAGCTGCTCAAGGTAGCAGTACTAATATTAAAGTGTCCCTTCTTTGATAGGTTCCCAGCTGTATTGTGTGGCTATTTTATATTTTTGCATCACATTTTTGGTCCATTTTTCATAAAATTGTGTTTTTGGCAAATTAGTGACAAATCACTAAAGACTGAAATTAGAAAATGACAGACATTTGAGTTTCAGATTTTATACCCTTCCGATTTTATACCCTTCAGAAAATTCATACTAATGCAAGACCTATTCTATTATCTTTCTAAGTTTATTAGAGCAATATTTAAAAATTGTCCTTATTTTTGGGCCTTTGTCCCACTTCTGTGTATTGCTTTGTCCAGATTTCTTGCTCTTGAGGTTGAGAGGTATGACAAATGTGTCAGGGCCATCACAGTCAGCCAGAGACATTTCAAATTGTGACATACTTGTTGCACCCCACTCCCCCATGTAGTGACTCTGGATGTGTCCAAGCAAGGCAAGGAGTAGTTATGCAATGTGTCCCCCCCATCCAATGTAGACACAAGTACTACAGTGGCTTTTCATCTGTCCTTGATTTTGCAGAATGGTCTGGTTTCTGTCATATTTTTTACTGTTGATTTATGCTTATTACTCAGATTTATGCTTATTACTCAAAGTGCCTGTTGCAATGTGTTTAAGTAGCAATGCTTTAATGACCATAAGGTAAGCTTGCCTAAGATCGTAAGATGCAAGTAAGCTTTAATAAGCATACTGTTAAGGAATTGCCAACATTGAAAGCCTTTCTGTTGTTGCCATGCAGAGAATACTTGACTAGATAATGTATAAGCATTGGGTATTAAAGGACAGGATTCCATTATTTTAAAAAGCTCATTACACTTGTTGGAGACTTCCAGTCATCTCTACAGACTTTACCCGTAAACTAAACAGAATGCCAATCATGTGTGGTCCATAACCTGTACAGTAATCCTTTAAGCAATGTATCTTGAGCTTGTTTCTTGTTTGCTTTTCATTTTTTACTTTGATCATGTTTTCCCCATGAAACAAGTTGTCAGGCAGCAGGTCTTTTTTGGATAAGAAACATTTTTACAAGTGGGGGCATCACTGAGATTTCGACTTTCAGCATGTTACTTGGTACTTTAATAAAGCTGAATATAAATTATAATTAGAACTGCAGTGCAAGGAGAAGTGGTTTGAGTTGAGTGCTTCTGGTTTTTCTTATACTTGATTTTGACTGGCATTCCAGTAATGTATTTAAAAAGTAATTTTTTCATGCCTCACAACCTTTTGTTTCCATCTAGATATTAAGTAAGCTGTCATGCAGCCAATGCATTGAAATATGTTTATTCTTCTACACTTATTTTTGTCTTGATTGGACTTTCATAATGATGGTTTGCCACCCAGGGCAGCGTATAAAATTAAAGTTAGTTTTTGTGGTTTTGAGCATAGCTCCTCCCCTTTCTAGCTGGCCACACCCCTCCCCCTTGACCCCACCCATTCAGCTGTCTCCTGCCGCCCCCCTGTGATTTGAAGTCACCAGCCGCCACTGCCAGTATTTCCCTTCTCTTCTTGACTGTCTGATCCAGTCTTGGGTTGAGAAAGCTTCGCCTCCAGTTTGGCTGTATAATTGCATCTCTCACATGTATTAGTGTTTGGTGGTAGGAGGAGAGGGTTGTCTATGTACATGAGGCAGTTGTAACATTGCCTCAAAATGCCCAGATTCACCAGTTGGACTGGAGAGTACACCTGAAACTGCCCTTTGGACATGTCTGGATAGGTACAGTAAACTGTTTTACTGAATGGCTGGTAAGGTCAAATGGAGAGCCTTGTCCTTCTGTAGTGCTAGCTATGAATTTTGAGCAAGTACTGGGCTGAGAAATGAATGGCTTGAGTGCTTAAGTTGAAAGTTTGTCTAGTTCCAAGGGAAAAATTGAAGAGGAGACTTTGTGGAGCCGGTAATAGTTATACCCTAGCTAACCGGCACTGTCTGGCGCGCAAAATTGGGCAAAAGCAGTTTTTATAGCAGGAAAATGAAAGAGATAGAAATTAGCTCAAATGGCCAATAAACTACAACTTTCTGGGCTGAAACCACTCCTCGAGGGACAGATAGGCTGCTCAAAGCTCCTCTCTCACAGGTGAACAGAGAAACTTTCTTCTATTCAAGTACGGTATGGGCAAACATAGAGATTTGTAACACATCCCTGAATTCAGCACTAACCTGAAAACTGGACTATACTAGCTTAGAAAGATGGGAAACAAGTATATATATTTTTTGCTCAGAAAATAAAGCAGATACAATCAAAAAAACACTTTAAATGCGCATACAAAGATGCTTATTGTTATATATCTCAGTTCAGAGTTGTAGTCAATGCCCCTAGTAATAAAGTAGGAAGAAACACAAATACAGTAAAAGCAGATGAATAAAGTGCAAATTTTGATATATATATATATATATATATATATATATATATATATATATATATATATATATAAAACAATAAAAAACAAACAATCTGATTTAAACAAGTTACCCAATTAACCAGAAAAAAACTTCAAACTGAGTCCTGTTCCAGCAGTCTTCAATCAGACAAGTTCTAACTGCACACTCCCGCTACTAGGGTGCAGGGGAACCTTCTCCAAAAAGATGGCCTGGATCAGTGCTCAAGTTATACAAACAAAGCTAGATTCAGTAGGCCTGAATCTGGTCCTATGCTACAGCAACAAGGTGCACCAATTTCAGAAAGAAACAGTTTGAATAAGCAGGCACAATAAGCCTGTGACCAGAAATTCCCAGCTCAATAGGGCAGAAGATGTTATGAAATTCGATGTTATGGGTTTTAGATGTGTTGGGTTTGAGATGTTCTTGTTTCAATGTTATGAAATTCAATGTTATGGGCTTTAAATGTTTTGGGTTTTAGATGTTCTTGTTTCAATGTTATGAAATTACATGTTATGGGTTTTAGATGTTTTGGGTTTTAGATGTTCTTGTTTCAATGTTATGAAATTACATGTTATGGGTTTTAGATGTTTTGGGTTTTAGATGTTCTTGTTTCAATGTTATGAAATTACATGTTATGGGTTTTAGATGTTTTGGGTTTTAGATGTTCTTGTTTCAATGTTATGAAATTACATGTTATGGGTTTTAGATGTTTTGGGTTTTAGATGTTCTTGTTTCAATGTTATGAAATTACATGTTATGGGTTTTAGATGTTTTGGGTTTTAGATGTTCTTGTTTCAATGTTATGAAATTACATGTTATGGGTTTTAGATGTTCTTGTTTCAAAGTTATGAAATTACATGTTATGGGTTTTAGATGTTTTGGGTTTTAGATGTTCTTGTTTCAATGTTATGAAATTACATGTTATGGGTTTTAGATGTTTTGGGTTTTAGATGTTTTGGGTTTTAGATGTTCTTGTTTCAATGTTATGAAATTACATGTTATGGGTTTTAGATGTTTTGGGTTTTAGATGTTCTTGTTTCAATGTTATGAAATTACATGTTATGGGTTTTAGATGTTTTGGGTTTTAGATGTTCTTGATTCAATGTTATGAAATTACATGTTATGGGTTTTAGATGTTTTGGGTTTTAGATGTTCTTGTTTCAATGTTATGATATTACATGTTATGGGTTTTAGATGTTTTGGGTTTTAGATGTTCTTGTTTCAATGTTATGAAATTACATGTTATGGGTTTTAGATGTTTCAAAGTAGACCCCTAATTACCATAATCATTACTCTCAGCCACTTGATTCTGCACAATATGTGTGCAAGAGGAGGCAGAAAATGAGAGCAGCGGTTTCAGAACCTACAACAGCTGTACCTCAAAGAAATTATCAAGGCAAAATAAAGCACTGTTTGTACAAGGTAAGTGCTACTTTTTACAAGTACATTTTGTCAAATATGGCTGCTATTGTACTGTTAGCATAATATGAAATAACTATAAAATGTAAAATACACTGCTGCAGCCAGATCCACGAACACTTCACGTTTATTAAATATAAATTCTACAAGACCAGATTGAGCGCTTTCTTCCCTTAAAACAGGGATTTCATCAGAATCTAAAACAGCTTATACATTTACCCCTTAAATACCTAAACAATCAATGACATCATCTAATTAACTTCCTAAAGGGGAAAATGTATAAGCTGTTTTAGATTCTGATGAAATACGTTTTTAAAGGAAGAAAGCGCTCAATCTGGTCTTGTGGAATTTATATTTAATAAACGTGAAGTGTTCGTGGATCTGGCTGCAGCAGTGTATTTTACATTTTATAGTTGTTTTTGGTACACTGTTCCTGACTCGTTTTTTTGTAATAATAATAATAATATGAAATAATTTTATCATTGCTTGTAAGTGTTTTGGGAAGGATTACTGGCAGAGGGACTCCAAGGGTTCATATTTAAAGCACTGTTCAACACTTTCAACATTTTTTGTTTGGCTTGTGGTAATCACTTTCAGTATGAAATTTTGACTTTCATGCATTACAAATCTATTGCGTTGGTTGTGCTGCGGTAGCATTGTCACCTCACAGTAAGACGTTGTCCTGTTCGATTCTCACCTAGAGTGTCTTCTGTGTGGAGACATGCATGAATGGGCTTACCTTCGTTGAAGGTTGTGCATCAGAGTTGGCAACTCGGCACGTAAAAATCTACTGCCAATCATTAGTGGACCAGAGTTCTGCTGTGGTGACCCCTAACCTGGAAAAGCCGAAAGACACAACAACATGCATTACAAATCTGAGGTGTAACTAGCTATTCTAGTGAATAGGGCTGTTCCCCGATCTGCCCCCCCTCCCCTCTAAAAAGCTCTTCCAACTTGCTGAGAAAAATAAATAAATAAATGCTGTTCTCTCTCACTTTTTTTAAACTGTAGCAAACCGTTCACTGCAGTTGCATTTGCTGCAATTTTTGCCACACACACGCATAAAGCATTTTTTTCAGTTGTGAAAAAAAAGAAAAAAACTCTTTTGTTTAAAACTGGAGTAAGCTTGTAGCAAGCAGTTGCTATAGTTTATGCATGTGAAACAGTAAAGTGCATCTTTTAGTTAAAAAAAAGCTTATTTCATTGAAACTGCTTAATGCTTTAGTTCTGACCACAAATGCAGTACCGGCATTCAGCTGGCAATGCCATGTAGACCAATTGGGATTGGCATCTGCTGATTGTGCCCCTTTGCACCCAGGGCAGCTGCCCACTATGCCCCATCCTAGCTATTGTTACTATTGTACAAATTTGCTAATGCTGATGCTGCATGTCAGCAGACCTGCACTCACACCACCTCATCCCCCAGTACATCAAACACAAACAGTTCCACTGCCACTGGCCCTTCACAAAGACTTTTTTACATTAAGGCCCCACCTACACCGACAGTCAGTGCAGTTAACAGCTTGTTTTACTTGAATAATCCTTAGTACTTATGCATTTCCCTGTGGAAGCCATCAACTCATGCGCTCCCTTCCTCACCAGTGCAAATGATGCTGATTCCTGCCCTTTGTACATTGTTACTTGGTTGTATCCTGTCCTTTGTACATTGTTACTTGGCCGTATCCTGCCTTTGTACATTGCTATTTGGCTGTATCCTGCCCTTTGCACATTGTTACTTGACTGTATCCTGCCCTTTGTACATTGTTACTTGACTGTATCCAGCCTTTTGTACATTGTTACTTGGCTGTATCCTGCCTTTGTACATTGCTATTTGGCTGTATCCTGCCCTTTGCACATTGTTACTTGACTGTATCCTGCCCTTTGTACATTGCTACTTGGCTGTATCCTCCCCTTTGTACATTGTTACTTGGCTGTATCCTGCCCTTTGCACATTGTTATTTGGATTACCTATGTCTGATGGACAGTATGACCAGACTGCACATGGGTAAACACAGCCTGGTGGTGATTTTGCCGCATCCCTTTTATCTTTAGTGTACCTGCCTTAATCCTGTCTATTATGTTATAAAGCTATTTGCAAGCTACTGCCTCTTTGCCAGTGCCATGGCCTACTGAGCCCTCCTCTGTCTGGCATGGTCATCCCCTGCTTGCTGCTGGCTCTTCCACTGACTCTGCCTCCCCTGCCTGATGTGCTGGGGACTGCTGTTCCTGGAACTGCCCAGTCTGCTGTAACTGCTTCCCAAGTCTGATACTGTGTAATACTGCACACACTGACACTACTTTTGCACATTTGTTCTGGTCATAAATTCATAGCTTCATAGACTTTTACTAGACTAATGACCGTTATTCTGCATTGCATCACCAGATAAATCTAGACAACAAAAATGTGTCCTCAGCAGCCCAACTATATCCTCAGTATTGTTCCTTGTTTGTGACCAGGCATGCTATTCAGCAGCCCGAGAACATGCTCATTAATGTTCCTTGTTTGTGAATGGGCATGCCTTTCAGCAGTCCAAGCACATGCTCAGTAATGTTCCTTGTTTGTGACTGGGCATGCCTTCCAGCAGCCCAAGCACATGCTCAGTAATGTTCCTTGTTTGTGACTGGGCATGCCCTTCATCAGCCCAAGCACATGCTCACTAATTTTCCTTGTTTGTGACTGTGCAAGCTCTTCAGCACCCCAAACACATGTTCATTAACATTCCTTGTTTGTAACTGAGCATGGTTGTTCTCCATATCTGTTACATTTTGTGGATCTCTTATGGCTGTCATGAGCCAGTGTTCAAGGACATATCTGGCATCACCAAGATGTCGAGGATGTCACTCCTTGCAGAATGTTGGCACAGGGCACAGATGTACTACATGTGGGAGTCATCATAATGCTTGGATAGTCTACACACACATTGTAGATGATACCCTGTGCATAACAGACCACTTGGCAGTTGATGAAGTGGTACCTTTTGTGTTTCTTGTACCTTCTTCCCAGTTTCCTATGTGGGGCCTTTATTTCAATTTAGGTGTACTCTACGGCCATGAGTATCTCAGGCAAATGGACTACACCATAGAAATCCTGCATGATATTGGCTTTCTCCACCATGATGCAGAGGAATATCTGTATTTCTGAATTGTGCACACACCCTGCGCATTTTCTCTCATCATGCAGATTCACTTAGGGCTGACACATGGTATCAAGAAACTGAAAATGTATTCTCTTAGCAGATGGCTGACTTATACCAGCTGTGTCTCCAGTAGCTCACTGAAAGTCTCTTAACCAAATATATGTAAAGCCATAGATACCTTAGTGTCCACTGGGATAGGTACTCATTGACTCCCATGGGCTACAGGCAGGGTGAACACACGTCTATAACTTCTTGGATGGTGTCCTCATCTACATGGTACTGGTCCACCACAATGTGACTGCTAGAGAGTGCATGAAATGTTAATCACAGTTGGATGACCAGGCACTTTAAGAGGCAATATCACATGCCATTGGGCATAACAGCAGCAATAAGAGCTTCTTTACTAATACTGCAACAACTTTCTTTCACAAACTCCATCGCCTAAACATGGGCAGTCATCTGAGTTCAGTTGTGCAGCAGATGCAGCTGTGATGTGCATCATTTATATAATCATGAGTCATTTTCTCATATCGTTTTGCCTTATTAGCATACCCCGAGGCATTCATTGTAACAACATTTCACATTACCATGTCATTATATGGCTGTTAGAATATATTATGTCCAGCAGTGCTGCCCAGACTTCTACAGCTGCAGTGTTTGTCCTTCTGAATTGCACAAATCCCCTATCTATGGCCACTCGCCATGCACACTCACTTAGTGCGATGCAGGAACGTTTTCTGATGACTTTATTCCCCTAACATTAGCCCGTTCTCCTCGATCTTTTCTTTCCCAAAAAAAGATCAAACTACATTTGTTTTTTATTCCGTTTAAAAATAATTTTAGTTTATGCATTATTTCTTTGTTTTCTCATCACTTCTTTCTGTTATAACACTTTCTTCCTTTCATCGATTTTTCAGTAGCATTTTTAATTATCTGTTCCTAATTTTCTTCATATTTTCGTTTCTTCTTCCTCTTCTTCTAATACTAGGCAACACCTGGCAGTATATCCCCTCTCCCCACGCAGTCCACAGCTTTTATTTTTATTCAATACTGCATCAAATGTGATGTTTCCCAACAAAAAAGCATGCCTTAGGTTGTTTCCAGCATCTTACAGTAGCCGTTTTCCCATTTATTATAATCACATTTGGTATATGTTGTATTTTTCCCTCAGTTACATTCATTTTAAATCATATTTCCCAGCCACCAGTCAGAACATTTCTCTCATCATACCTGTCTTTTCACATCATGAGCCTTACTGCACATAGAAAAAAAAAAACTATAAGACACATTCTTCAACCTCAGAAGTCCTGCACTGGAACATTTAATTTTCTTCTCAGTTGTAAAATTTTATTCTGAAAAATTGTCTTTCAATGGAGATATTGAAATCCTTTTCTCATCATCTGATTCATGGTGTCCTTCTATAGAAAAAGTCCAAAACATTACTTCACATACATCTTCATATCACAAATGAACTAAAGCTCTGTCTTATATATGTTTATACATGAAGGCAGAATAAGATTCTCAACTATGTGACATATAGTAATTGTTTTATATACACAAGTAACTTTACAAATATATTTTTAAACACAAGCACCTACCAAAAATCAAGTTTGACATAAATGACATATAAATCTTTACAGAATTCCAGCTAGCTGTGCTGGCATATGTTACACATCCACTGCCCTACTTCTCCTGGAATAGCTCGCAATACCTCACATTGTCACAACCAGTACAACTCACCATTTCTGCATACAACTTCTGTTTTTACCAGCTTCAGTTTCTGAGACACCCTATTACAGAGGTAGTACTAGTTACTCTGTTAGCCAAGCATACATATGAACTCATGAAATCACCATCCACAGCTTTTTCTCCATCTTCCAGGTTCCCATCCTTTTTGCCCCTCTCCTGCTTCTGTATTATATCCTCCATTCCAGTCTACCTCCTTTCCATCTTGCAGTTCCTCTTTGAAGAACATCTCCATCAGGATTTGTGTTTCAGGCCCTTTGCTATCAACTTGTGTCACTACCCCCTCTACATTCTTCCAAATCACTTTTCACCATTCATTTCACTTTCATTCCAACTCTTCCACTTTCTGCCACTCTGTAATTGTGTGTGAGCTCATCATTAGCCTTCCTATGCTACCTACTGGCTAAAGGAGACGTGCCCCATTTACCTGGCCAAATTTCCCCTAGTCTGTATAACTACAACCTCAGATCACCCTAAAAAGAATCTGCTATCTCAGTGGGACTAACCCAGTCAACCAAACCTAAACAGATAGATAGATAGATAGGATAGCTAGATACATAGGATAGATAGATAGATAGATAGATAGATAGATAGATAGATAGATAGATAGATAGATAGATAGATAGATAAAGAATTAAAATGTGGGGACCCACCTAAACTTTTAACTGCAAAAAAAAAAAAACATTCTGGCAAGATTGGTGTCTTCTTTATGGGTATTACACTTGGGTGTGAAGATGTCCTTCTAGTAGTTCAAAAACATCTTAATAGACAAAAATCCTTTTGTGATCTAAGTTTTCTAAAACTGACAGGAAGCATTATACTAATCCCACACGCCATTTCCTCTTTCTTCAGAAACTATTTCAAGCACAAGCATTGTTCCCATGATCCCATTAGTTCATAGGTTCAAAGGTAAGTATGAGGTTACCTGGCCTTGTTGGTCATTTTAAGTCTAGCCAATTTCCTTTCCAAAGGTGAAAATCAAACCCTGTACTTTGTATTTGTGAGGTAAATACATTATTATACTGCCTCCCAACCCGACTCATGCACATACCCTTCTTATTTATTCACCTCCATTAGTGTCATTAAGGGTTGGGAGGGTGGCCTAATGGTTAAGGTGTTTGCCGTACAAACACAAGGTACAGGGTTTGAGTTTCACAAGGGATAATTGGCTAGGCTTATAATGGCTCACAAGGGCAGTTAGCCTAGTACTAACCTATGAACCTATAAAGAAACATTCTTCTCCGTGTTCCATGTCCTAGGATGGGTCTATCATTCAGTACTCAAATGCACTCCCCAGTCGAATGCCCAAATTTATATAAGAGCCAGTGAGGAATAGGAATTTAAAAGTGTACTGAGGCATAGGAGGTCTCCTGCTCATCTTTTACATGGATTTTTATATATGACCTACCACTTTTTCAGCCCTCTATCATGTATATATCAACACACATCTGAGGTCAGGTCCCAGAATTGGACCATGCCTCCCTGTAGGGAATGTCAACAATGAAGGCTTCAGCCTCATTTATTATATTTCTAATGCATTTGTACTGTTTGCATTTCACTTGTCTGGAGACCTTAGTTTTGTGGCACACCTCACAATACTGACAGAATTGTGAATTGCAGTAGGATCTGAGCAATATAAAAACACATATATGATATTTTTACAATTTAATGTTTGGATTCCTCTGTAACTCATTTCCTATAACCTGTGCAGAGCTGTACAGCTGTATATGATATTTCACTGGTTAATGTTTGGATTCCTCTCTAACACATCTCCTATAACCTGTGCAGAGCTGTGCAGCAGTATATGATATTTCACTGGTTAATGTTTGGATTAATAACACATCTCCTATAACCTGTGCGGAGCTGTGCAGTACTATATGATATTTTACTATTTAATGTTTGGATTCCTCTCTAACATATCTCCTATAACCTGTGCAGAGCTGTACAGCAGAATATGATATTTTACTGTTTAACTTTTAGATTCATAGTTTCATAGGTAGGTACTAGGCTATCGGCCCTAGGGCTCATACAAGCCTAGCCAAAAAATGTACCCTGGCTTTCGCCACCCAAGAAAATTATTTTCCTGTGCCCCTGTCGAGCAGAGCCACAGAAGTGATCCCCGGGGTGAATTTCCCATTTCCCATCCAATCATCAAGATTTTTCTTGAAGAGTGCTAATGAGGAGCTCTGTTTGACATAGATAGGTAGTCTGTTCCAGAGTATGGGAAGTCTCTGGGACAGGAATCTATCCCTCCAGCATGTTCTGTTTATTGTGGTGACAAGGTTAAGGTCCCTAGAGCATGTAGCACAGAGGGATTGGGATTTCTTTAACTGGAGCATGTCCAACAGATCTGGGTTTGACATAGCTTTGTATGTTAGGCAGAGATCGCCCCTGAGTAGGCGATATGCAATGGAGTAAAGCTGTAGTTTTTTGAGACGGTCTGCATAGGGCATATGTTTGAGGCAAGTAATCCTCTTTGTGAGGTATTTCTGTGGTCTTTCCAGTTGTTGTAGATGTCTTGTGAGGTACATACCAAAAGGGGCGTTGTACTCTATAATGGGTATAATTAGCGATGAGTAGAGGGGAACAATGACCTCTTTTTTTCTGGATGAGAATCCTTTTGTGATGAGATGAGCCACGCTGAAGGATTTCCTGACCACTGTGGTGATGTGATTATCAAAGGAGAGACTACTGTCCACCTAT
This sequence comes from Protopterus annectens, assembly GCF_019279795.1. Classification (NCBI taxonomy): domain Eukaryota; kingdom Metazoa; phylum Chordata; order Ceratodontiformes; family Protopteridae; genus Protopterus; species Protopterus annectens. The sequence continues at coordinate 1,379,481 of NC_056750.1, forward strand.
GTCCCAAGGTCTCTTATCACATTTTCAGCATTAAGTAGACTACCAGCTATGTGGTAGTTCATGGGTACAGAGTTTTTACCAAAGGGGATGACAATACACTTTTTGGCATTGAGCTTCAGGCCATGGCTTTGAAACCAGGTATCTGTCTCATTAAGGCCCTTTTGTAGTTTGTCCACATCATTAGGAGTTTCAATTATGGCTCCTAGTTTGCAGTCATCTGCAAACTTTGTTAGCCAAAGACCTTCTGTGTTGGCCTGCACTTCAGAGAAGTAGATACCAAACAGGAGAGGACCCAGGACTGAACCCTGTGGTACTCCACTTGTCACTGGTCTGCTGTCGGATTTGGAATCTGCTACTTTCACAGTGTGGGTTCTGTCCATGAGCCAGTTGGCAACCCATCTTGTGACATAGGGATTTATACCTAGTTTAGTGAGCTTATCTATAATTCCAGAGTGGGGGATGGTGTCAAAAGCCTTGGCGAGATCTAGATAAGCTGTGTGAACCATTTTAACCTGATCTATGGCTTTGGTGACTGCTTCAAAGAAGTCAATCAGGTTTAGGAGACATGATCTGCCTTTTGCAAATCCAAACTGTGTAGGGTCCAGAGTTTGGAGATTACCAATGTCTTTGTTTATGAGTTCCATGATGATACGTTCCATGGCCTTGCAGACCAGGCTCGTCAGGCTAATGGGGCGGTAGTTCCCAGGGTCTGTCGTGACTCCCCCTTTGTGGAGTGGGATAACTGTCATGGTGCACCATTCAGTGGGTACAAAGCCTGAGGTGAGGCTATGATTGAACATGGTACTTAGGTAGAGTGCCAGTTCATTCTGTAGTTTGTGTAGAACACAGCCTGGGATATTGTCAGGTCCCATGGATGCTGTGTTCTTGGCTTTGGAGAGTGTGTTTTTTACCTGTGCAGCCGTGATTATAGGAACTTTGCATTCTTCAGGTATAGAGATGGGCCCTCTAGGGGGTGAGAGGGGGGTAAAGTTAGCACTGAACCTATCTGCTAGGATGTTGGCAATATCAGTTGGTTCTGTATATTTAGTGCCATTATGCTGTAACTCAGGGCAGATCTGAGTGTTCCCATTTAGATTCTTGACATAGCTATAGAATGCTTTGTGGTTGTCTTTAGAGTCAGTGGCAATTTTGTTTTCGTAACTAGCTTTGGAGGATTTTATGAGGGATCTCAGCTTCTTACTGAGGTTGACCAGGGAGTTCCTCCAGTCATGGGATTTTACTCTTTTTTGCAACAGTTTCTTTCTTCTGTTGTAGAGTTTGTTTATGGCAGAGGTCCACCAGATTGGCTTCCTTTTTTTAGAGGATAACATCTTGGTTCTATTAGGGATAGCATGATCCATACACTCGTGTAAGTGCTTATAAAGTGCATTTGTGTAGGATTCGGCAGTCATACCTCTATTGTCCATCTCTAACACATCTCCTATAACCTGTGTGGAACTGTGCAGCAGTATATGATATTTTACTATTTAACATTTGGATTCCTCTCTAACACATCTCCTATAACCTGTGCGGAACTGTGCCGCAGTATATGATATTTTACTGTTTAACGTTTAGATTCCTCTCTAACACATTTCCTATAACCTGTGCGGAACTGTGCAGCAGTATATGATATTTTACTATTTAACGTTTGGATTCCTCTCTAACACATCTCCTATAACCTGTGTGGAGCTGTGTAGCCATATATGATCATTTACTATTTAATGTTTGGATTCCTCTCTAACACACATCCTATAACCTGTGCAGAGCTGTGTAGCAGTAAATGATATTTTACTGGTTAATGTTTGCATTCCTCTCTAACACATCTCCTATACCCTGTGTGGAGCTGTGCAACAGAATATGATATTTTACTACTTAATGCTTGGATTCCTCTCTAACACATCCCATGTAATCTGTGTGGAGCTGTGAAGAAGTGTATGATATTTTACTATTTAATGTTTTGATTGCTCTCTAACACATCTCGTATAACCTGTGTGGAGCTCTGCAGCACTATACGATATTTTATTATTTAATGTGTGGATTCCTCTCTAACACATCTCCTATAACCTGTGTGTAGCTGTACAGCTGTATATGATATTTTACTGGTTAATGTTTGGATTCCTCTCTAACACATCTCCTATTACCTGTGTGTAGCTGTACAGCTGTATATGATATTTTACTGGTTAATGTTTGGATTCCTCTCTAACACATCTCCTATTACCTGTGCAGAGCTGTGCAGAGTATATGATATTTTACTAGTTAATGTTTGGAGTCCTCTCTAACACATATCCTATAACCTGTGCGGAGCTGTGTAGTAGTATATGATATTTTACTGGTTAATGTTTGGATTCCTCTCTAACACATCTCTTATAACCTGTGTAGAGCTGTGAGCTGTGTAGCAGTATATGATATATTATTATTTAATGTTTGGATTCCTCTCTAACACATCTCCTATAACCTGTGCGGAGGTCTGAAGCACTATATGATATTTTACTATTTAGTGTGTGGATTCCTCTCTAACACATCTCCTATAACCTGTGAGGAACTGTACAGCAGTATATGATATTTTACTATTTAATGTTTGGATTCATCTCTAACACATCTCCTATAACCTGTGCTGAGCTGTACAGCAGTACATGATATTTTACTGGTTAATGTTTGGATTCCTCTCTAACACATCTCATATAGCCTGTGCTGAGCTGTACAGCTGTATATGATATTTTGCTATTTAATGTTTAGATTCCTCAGTAACACATCTCCTATAACCTGTGTGGAGCTCTGCAGCACTATATGATATTTTACTATTTAATGTTTGGATTCCTGTCTAACACATCTCGTATAACCTGTGCAGAGCTGTACAGCTGTATATGATATTTTACTGCTTAATGTTTGGATTCCTCTCTAACACATCACCTGTAACCTGTACTGAGCTGTGCAGCAGTATATGATATTTTACTACTTAATGCTTGGATTCCTCTCTAACACATCCCATGTAATCTGTATGGAGCTGTGAAGAAGTGTGTGATATTTTGCTATTTAATGTGTGGATTCCTCTCTAACACATCTCCTATAACCTGTGCGGAGCTGTGTAGTAGTATATGATGTTTTACCAGTTAATGTTTGGATTCCTCTCTAACACATCTATATCCTGTGCTGAGCTATACAGCTGTATATAATATTTTACTGCTTAATGTTTGGATTCCTCTCTAACACATCACCTGTAACCTGTGCTGAGCTGTATAGCAGTATATGATATTTTACTATTTAATGTTTGGATTCCTCTCTAACACATCTCCTATAACCTGTGCGGAGGTGTGCCGCAGTATATGATATTTTACTATTTATTGCTTGGATTCCACTCTAACATATCTCCTATAACCTGTGCGGAGCTGTGTAATAGTATATGATATTTTACCAGTTAATGTTTGGAGTCCTCTCTAACACATCTCCTATATCCTGTGTGGAGCTCTGCAGCACTATATGATATTTTATTATTTTATGTGTGGATTCCTCTCTAACACATCTCGTATAACCTGTGCGGAGCTGTACAGCTGTATATGATATTTTACTGGTTAATGTTTGAATTCCTCTCGAACACATCTCCTATAACCTGTGCGGAGCTGTGTAGTAGTATATGATATTTTACCAGTTAATGTTTGGATTCCTCTCTAACACATCTCCTATAACCTGTGCGGAGCAGTATAGCAGCATATGATATTTTACTGGTTAATGTCTGGATTCCTCTCTAACACATCTCGTATAACCTGTGCGGAGCTGTACAGCTGCATATGATATTTTACTGGTTAATGTTTGGATTCCTCTCTAACACATCTCCTATAACCTGTGTGGAGCTGTGCAGAGTATGTGATATTTTACTGGTTAATGTTTGGATTCCTCTCTAACACATCTCTTATAACCTGAGTAGAGCTGTGAGCTGTGTAGCAGTATATGATATATTATTATTTAATGTTTGGATTCCTCTCTAACACATCTCCTATAACCTGTGCGGAGGTCTGAAGCACTATATGATATTTTACTATTTAGTGTGTGGATTCCTCTCTAACACATCTCCTATAACCTGTGAGGAACTGTACAGCAGTATATGATATTTTACTATTTAATGTTTGGATTCATCTCTAACACATCTCCTATAACCTGTGCTGAGCTGTACAGCAGTACATGATATTTTACTGGTTAATGTTTGGATTCCTCTCTAACACATCTCATATAGCCTGTGCTGAGCTGTACAGCTGTATGTGATATTTTACTATTTAATGTTTAGATTCCTCAGTAACACATCTCCTATAACCTGTGTGGAGCTCTGCAGCACTATATGATATTTTACTATTTAATGTTTGGATTCCTGTCTAACACATCTCGTATAACCTGTGCAGAGCTGTACAGCTGTATATGATATTTTACTGCTTAATGTTTGGATTCCTCTCTAACACATCACCTGTAACCTGTACTGAGCTGTGCAGCAGTATATGATATTTTACTACTTAATGCTTGGATTCCTCTCTAACACATCCCATGTAATCTGTGTGGAGCTGTGAAGAAGTGTATGATATTTTGCTATTTAATGTGTGGATTCCTCTCTAACACATCTCCTATAACCTGTGCGGAGCTGTGTAGTAGTATATGATGTTTTACCAGTTAATGTTTGGATTCCTCTCTAACACATCTATATCCTGTGCTGAGCTGTACAGCTGTATATGATATTTTACTGCTTAATGTTTGGATTCCTCTCTAACACATCACCTGTAACCTGTACTGAGCTGTATAGCAGTATATGATATTTTACTATTTAATGTTTGGATTCCTCTCTAACACATCTCCTATAACCTGTGCGGAGGTGTGCCGCAGTATATGATATTTTACTATTTATTGCTTGGATTCCTCTCTAACATATCTCCTATAACCTGTGCGGAGCTGTGTAATAGTATATGATATTTTACCAGTTAATGTTTGGAGTCCTCTCTAACACATCTCCTATATCCTGTGTGGAGCTCTGCAGCACTATATGATATTTTATTATTTTATGTGTGGATTCCTCTCTAACACATCTCGTATAACCTGTGCGGAGCTGTACAGCTGTATATGATATTTTACTGGTTAATGTTTGAATTCCTCTCAAACACATCTCCTATAACCTGTGCGGAGCTGTGTAGTAGTATATGATATTTTACCAGTTAATGTTTGGATTCCTCTCTAACACATCTCCTATAACCTGTGCGGAGCAGTATAGCAGTATATGATTTTTTACTGGTTAATGTCTGGATTCCTCTCACATCTCGTATAACCTGTGCGGAGCTGTACAGCTGCATATGATATTTTACTGGTTAATGTTTGGATTCCTCTCCAACACATCTCATATAACCAGTGCGGAGCTTTGTAGCCGTATATGATATTTTACTATTTAATGTCTGGATTCCTGTCTAACACATCTCCTATAACCTGTGTAGAGCTGTACAACAGTATGTGATATTTTACTGGTTAATATTTGGATTCCTCTCTAACACATCTCCTATAACCTGTGTGGAGCTGTGCAGAGTATGTGATATTTTACTGGTTAATGTTTGGATTCCTCTCTAACACATCTCTTATAACCTGTGTAGAGCTGTGAGCTGTGTAGCAGTATATGATATATTATTATTTAATGTTTGGATTCCTCTCTAACACATCTCCTATAACCTGTGCGGAGGTCTGAAGCACTATATGATATTTTACTATTTAGTGTGTGGATTCCTCTCTAACACATCTCCTATAACCTGTGAGGAACTGTACAGCAGTATATGACATTTTACTATTTAATGTTTGGATTCATCTCTAACACATCTCCTATAACCTGTGCTGAGCTGTACAGCAGTACATGATATTTTACTGGTTAATGTTTGGATTCCTCTCTAACACATCTCATATAGCCTGTGCTGAGCTGTACAGCTGTATATGATATTTTGCTATTTAATGTTTAGATTCCTCAGTAACACATCTCCTATAACCTGTGTGGAGCTCTGCAGCACTATATGATATTTTACTATTTAATGTTTGGATTCCTGTCTAACACATCTCGTATAACCTGTGCAGAGCTGTACAGCTGTATATGATATTTTACTGCTTAATGTTTGGATTCCTCTCTAACACATCACCTGTAACCTGTACTGAGCTGTGCAGCAGTATATGATATTTTACTGCTTAATGCTTGGATTCCTCTCTAACACATCCCATGTAATCTGTGTGGAGCTGTGAAGAAGTGTATGATATTTTGCTATTTAATGTGTGGATTCCTCTCTAACACATCTCCTATAACCTGTGCGGAGCTGTGCAGTAGTATATGATGTTTTACCAGTTAATGTTTGGATTCCTCTCTAACACATCTATATCCTGTGCTGAGCTGTACAGCTGTATATGATATTTTACTGCTTAATGTTTGGATTCCTCTCTAACACATCACCTGTAACCTGTACTGAGCTGTATAGCAGTATATGATATTTTACTATTTAATGTTTGGATTCCTCTCTAACACATCTCCTATAACCTGTGCGGAGGTGTGCCGCAGTATATGATATTTTACTATTTATTGCTTGGATTCCTCTCTAACATATCTCCTATAACCTGTGCGGAGCTGTGTAATAGTATATGATATTTTACCAGTTAATGTTTGGAGTCCTCTCTAACACATCTCCTATATCCTGTGTGGAGCTCTGCAGCACTATATGATATTTTATTATTTTATGTGTGGATTCCTCTCTAACACATCTCGTATAACCTGTGCGGAGCTGTACAGCTGTATATGATATTTTACTGGTTAATGTTTGAATTCCTCTCGAACACATCTCCTATAACCTGTGCGGAGCTGTGTAGTAGTATATGATATTTTACCAGTTAATGTTTGGATTCCTCTCTAACACATCACCTATAACCTGTGCGGAGCAGTATAGCAGTATATGATATTTTACTGGTTAATGTCTGGATTCCTCCCTAACACATCTTGTATAACCTGTGCGGAGCTGTACAGCTGCATATGATATTTTACTGGTTAATGTTTGGATTCCTCTCCAACACATCTCATATAACCAGTGCGGAGCTTTGTAGCCGTATATGATATTTTACTATTTAATGTCTGGATTCCTGTCTAACACATCTCCTATAACCTGTGTAGAGCTGTACAACAGTATGTGATATTTTACTGGTTAATAGTTGGATTCCTCTCTAACACATCTCCTATAACCTGTGTGGAGCTGTGCAGAGTATGTGATATTTTACTGGTTAATGTTTGGATTCCTCTCTAACACATCTCCTTTAACCTGTGTAGAGCTGTGGAGCAGTAGTTTGCAGTGCCCTTTATAGGCACAGGCACCAAGAATTGTAACTTTTCATATAAAATATACTCAGCTATTTTCTCAAGTATAATGGCTGAGTGTAGAACAGCTTGGTTGCCAGCTGAGAAGCATCACCCTGTTATTTTAGACCAGTCCAAGTTCTCTCTTCGTCAGTCCAACAACTTCCTGTTTAGTTAGTTACAAACCCTCTTGCACTTCTCCTTGTAGATAAAAAAACAGAGTATCTGCAGCCATGGATGTGACTTTCCTACTGTCTTTGTAGCCAGCCTAGTGGAAATGGGCATCCTGAAACAATGTAGCAATTTACTCATGGTTACTGACAATTGCCTTATTCTTAAGGAGACTGACACAGTATTCGAGACATGGAATTACACTTTTTTTGTGTGGCAAAACTCTCGCTTACAAACATTGATATCTCTAAACAGATTACCAGTGACACACACACACGCACACACACACAACAGGGAGGACAAATAAAGTCTGCCAAAGCTAAATTTGAGGTAAGTTTGGCCTTCCAGGCCAAGTACAACCACAAAGCATTTTTTAGCTATGTCCACAACCTCAAAGGCAATACACAATTGTATGCAGAGCTCTTTGTAAATGGAGACACCTATACTGAGTCAGATCATATTGCAAACCTCCTGGTTGATAAATTCAGCTCCATCTTTAAGTCTTTCTCCCCCTCAACCATAACTCCCCCGCCTATTACTAGGGAAGAGGTCCTTAATGCTCTCTCTAAGACCAATAACACTTCATCAGTGGGCCCAGACAATATCCCAGGATGCCTTTTAAATTGCATGAAACATGACCTATCAGGGCCTCTGGAATTACTATTTAACTGCAGCCTCCAAACAGGCTTCGTGCCTCATGAATGGAGAGAGGCAACAGTCATCCCTCTGCAGAAAGGTGGACCATCTACAGACCCTGGAAACTAGAGACCCATAAGTTTCACTAGTCTTATATGTAAAGCCATGGAAAGAATTATCATAGAGATGATCAACAGAGATATAGTAAACCTCCAGACACTGGACCCAACCCAGTTTGGTTTCGTCATGGGGAATATCATGCCTACTCAACCTGGTAGACTTCTTTGAGAAGATCACCAAACCAATGGATGAGAACAAAATCATTCACACTGCCTATTTTGACCTGGCCAAGGCATTTGACACAATACCCCACTCGGGCATTGTTGACAAACTCAGGAGGTTAGGTACAAACCTGTATGTCACCCGGTGGATAGCCAACTGGCTCACAGACAGGACTCAGGAAATTAGAACTGGGGAGTCCACCTCTACAAATAGGCCAGTCACAAGTGGAGTCTCTCAGGGATCAGTCCTTGGAGGGCTCCTTTTGGGCATTTAATTCTCAGAAGTCAAGGGCAATGTCAGTGGGCTCTGGCTGACTAAATTTGCAGATGATTGCAAATTAGGAAATATCATTGAATCTCATACTGACACAAATGTTCTCCAGGAGGAGTTGACACAAACAAACAACTGATGTCAGAGCCATGGACTAAAACTAAATGCCAAGAAATGCATAATAGTATCCTTTGGGAAGTCATCCATCCCTGGTAACTACCATATTGACAACACATCCCTTAGAGTTGACCCAGTAGTCAGTGACTTAGGGACACACATAGATAGTAATCTACCCTTTGATCATCATGCGTCTACAGTGGTGATTAAATCATTCTATGTTGCACAACTTATAAACAAAGGTATGGCATCTAAGTCCAAGGAAGTCATTGTTCCACTGTATTTGGCATTCATCAGACCTATCATTGAGTACAGTGCCCCCTTTGGTATATACCTAACCAGCCATATCCAACAACTGGATTGTCTACAGAGGTTCCTGACTAAAAGAATACAGGGCGTAAGTCATATTTCCTATGCTGACCACCTCAACGCCCTATCGCTGTATTCTGTCTCCTACAGACTTTTGAGGGAAGATCTATGCCAGCATACAGGGCATTGTCAGACCCCACTCTGATGGACCTTCTACATATCCACAAAACAAACAGTACCAGAATTACCTATTCTAAAGACTTAATCCTTGCCTGTGATATAAATAGGACCTGCTGGAGAGATAGGTATGTATCCCAGAGACTACCTTGTCTATGGAACAGGTTCCCCATCCATGTGAAGCAGAGTTCCTCCCTAACCCAATTGAAATGCAACTTGGACAATTGGATGGGAAACCAGAAATTCATCCCTGGTTTGGCACCTATGTCTCTAATGCATTACAAGTAACCTGTAAATGGTTCGTCTCCCAGGCCCATGCTTAGACTTATCAAGGGTGTCAGAACTTGTCAGAGATTCGGGATGCATGGCTAGGCTTAAAAATGCCTTTGTGGTCATCATCCTAGTAAACACCTATGAACCTATGAAGGTTGATACCACAATATAAGCAGAAGATGATTCACTTTAACAATTAGCTTAGTTACTGGTGTCATTCTAAGGGGGTCCAATATTTGTCAGCTTGAGAGGACATGATCAACAGACCATGCTGCTTTACCAGGGATGGTTTGCACCTGTTCTCACTAGGCTTTCAGATGTTGGCCAAAACATTATCCACCCCTGTAGTTCTTTGTTTTAGGCAATGTCAATCTGATAAAAATTCCAACACAGTAAATTCTATGCAAGATATACTAAAGGTGTTACTGCATCTTAGCAAGAAGCTCCACCACCTGGAAGCACCCCTCACCCTGCAGAGTAGTGCCATCTATGCAGTTACTGAGACATGGTTTAAAGCTATGGAAGGCACCCCAGCAGTGCAAGGCTATAATGCCTTCCACACATTTAAACCATCAACTGGGATACATACACAACCACAAACATGAAGGCTCAAGGATTCCCGGAGAATGTCAGTGGAAACACCCTGGAACAGCTAGTTTGCACACCTAATAAGAGTGAAAATATCCTGTATCTGATGTTTAGAAATATGAGGGAATGTTGCACCTCCAGTGTAATGTCCTCATTGGTCAGTTCAGATCACAAAGCGGTCACTCTTGAAATAAATATAAAGCCTGAGCTACCAGCAAACCCCAAATTTTAAGAACTTTTTCCAGGACTAGCTACCTCCTATTAAGTGATGGCATAGCTAAATTTCAAGCCCCCCCAAATTCAAAGAACATGGTGGCCTGTGTGGAAGTGTTTATGGAAATCCTGTACAAGCATGTGAATAACTGCATAAAACAGCAGTACCAAACCAAAATAGACTCAGGACAAACTCCAAAAACAATCCCCCCTGGTGGACCCCATGTATAAATAGATTGTACAACAAAAGAAAGAAAATCAATAAAAAATAGGGAGAGATATTACCAAAAGGCAAAAAGCACCCGCATCAGTCTCAACAAGCAGATTAGGGGACCAATCAAGTCCACCAATGCCAACTTTGAGGCAAAAATAGCCAACCAGGCTCAGGGTAACCATGAGGCATTTGTCAGTTATGTGCACAGCTTAAGAGGGACAACAAACAATATACAGAACTAACAGTAAATGGAACTCCCTATATGGAATTGAAGAATACAGCAAATTTACTGAATAATTTCACCCCTCATCACCCCCATTACCCCCCCCAAAGAAATAATCTCTGCCATTTCTTCCCCAGCTATCACTAAAGAACAGGTCCTCACTGCATTTTCCCAAGCTAAAAACAATGCATCAATGGGACTTGATAATATCCCAGGATATCTCCTAAATAGCTTGAAACATGACCTGTAGGAACTACAAGAATCTCTATTCAACCACAGCTTCCAGACAGGCTTCATCCCTAGGGAATGGAGGACTGCAGCAGTCATCCCTCTACAGAAAGTGGTACCATCAACAGATCCTTATATGCAAGGCCATGGAAAGAATTATTTTGGACCTGAAAAGCAAAGACATAGGACATTTTCAAACACTGGACCCATCCCAGTTCAGTTTTGTAAGGGCAGGTCATGCTTATTAAACCTGGAGGACTTCTTCAAGAATGTCACTAGAGCAGTGGACTAGGGCAAAACAGAGCATACTGCCTACCCTGACCAGGCAAAGGCATTTAACACAATACCTCACATGGGTATTATAGACAAACTCACAGATTTAGACATAAATCACTATGTCACATGATGGACAGCCAAATAGCTCATAGATAGGACACATAATGTTAGGGTGGGGGAATCCACTTACACCAAGAGGTCTGTGACTAGTGGTGTCCCACAAGGCTTGGTACTTGGATCTCTCCTGTTTGGCATTTACTTCTCTGACATCAAAGCAGATGAAGAGCGACTTTGGCTGACCAAATTTGCTCATGGCTGCAAGCTAGGTGTAATCATTGAATTCCCCATACATGCAGGTATCCTCCAGGAGGGTCTGAAACAGAGAAATGGCTGGTATCAGAGCCATGGCCCAAAATTCAATGCAAAAAATGCACAATTATATCTTTTGGGAAGATGTCCACCCCTCCAAATTACAACACTGATAATCTCCTAAGAGCAGACCAGTGGTAAGGAACTTGGGAGGTCAGGTTGACAGTAACCTGAACTTTAACCATTTTCCAAGGTGGTGGGAAATTCCTTTTTTGCAGCTCAAACTGTGACTGTGTAAGTAGCTTACTTACTTCCCATAACAGTAGATGTTCAAATTATCACTGCTGCAGTAGCCTTAGTTATAGAGGTTATATCCTGCATAGGATATAACAGCCATCCAGCTTCCAAAGCTTCAGGGCACTTACCATGAGCCTAAACCATCAGTCAGCTTGTGATTAGCTGATTAAAAAGACAGGTTTTGGCACCAAGCCCTTCAGAGCTTTCATGTCAACAGGCTGAGCCCTAAAAGGACAATGCTATGAACAAAAATAATCCTCCACACCTTGGCATAAACAACACATCAAAAAAACAAGGGGGTGGAGGGAGGGAGCAGCTATTGCAGCAGTGGTCATTCAAAAATCTACTGTTATGGTAACTTTACTTACACAACTGTACTATGTTCATCATATTGACCATTGCTACAGTAACCTTAGCTATATGGGTAGAGTACCCTAGCTAACTACATATATGAGGTGGAAGAAGAAGAATCCAATAGCCCCTGTAGAATGGTCCTAGCAAAGTTTGATCTGGACCTAGAGAAGGAAACAAGCTTATTGTGATTTATAAAAATATGTACAAAGAACAAAGTTGCAGCTTCTAGAATACCTCTAGAATACTTCTAGAATTTGAGTCTTTACAAAAAGCCATAGATGAAGCCTAGGCCCTGGTAGAATGGGCCTTGACCCTCCCGAAAGCAGGTTTGTTGTGATGGGTATAACAAAAGGTAATAGCCTTAGACAACCATTTGGAAAAAAAAGTCTGTTTTAACATAGGTTGTCCCTTCCTCTTCCTTAACAAAAATGAACAATTGATCTGAAGATCTGAAAAATTTAGTTCTATCAAGATAGTAACAGAGTTATCTGTGAACATCCAAGGTAGGGAGCATCCTTTCTCCCCCTCCCTCTCTCCCTTGTAGGTTCAGGAAATAAAATGAGGAGGTGGATAGGTTGGCTTAAAGTAAACCTGGATACCACTTCAGGCATAAAAGGATTAGTTATCAAAGAAAGCCTGTCTCTGTGGAAAATGAGATATGGCTGACTCATTATAAGAACTTGCCACTCAAATACCCTTCTTGTAGAAGTCAGAGCAATCAATAAAAGTGTTTTCCATGTTAAGATCTTCAAGTCAGCCTAGTTAGCTCATTCAAATGGAGCAACAATTAGTTTCCCCTAAAACTAAATTAAGATCCTAAAGAGGGCCACTGGTTTTCTTGGAGGCTTTTTGTACAAAACTCCTTTCAAAAACATTTTGATATGAGAACGCATTGAAAGAGGGGGATCCATAGGCAGACACAACTAGCCCTGAATGGGTGCTGGCTATGTTTTTGGTACCAACTAGAAAACGTGGCCCATTCACTAATGTATGGTTTTCTAGCAGCAGGCTTTCTTGCTTCCATTGGTACATGCTTCATGTCCTCAGAAACAGGTATCTAAAGGGAATTAAGACCCTATCATCCAGGCAGTCAGCTGAAGTACACTGGGATCTGGGTGTATCAAATATCCATGTTCTTGTGTGAGTATCCAGTCTGTGATGAAGCTTGTGGTAACTGCCCCTGTCCATTTCCAAAAGAAGGAAGAACCACAGTTACCTAGGCCAGAATGTAGTCACCACAATGATCTTGGGGGATTCCTTCTGAATCTAGAGAAGTTTTCTGGATATCAGTTAAAAGGGTGGAAAAGCATACAGGATCATTCCTGTCAAAGGAAAGAAAAAAAAAAAACAAAAGGCATGTGTCTTCCAGGCCTTCATGCAAAGAGTCCTGGACTAGAATCTTGCCAGCTGATTGTTCAGAGATGAGACAAATAGGTCTACTTGAGGAACTTTCCACAGATGGATCAAATCTTGGAAGGCCCTACCCCAAACCTGCCACACAGTTTTACTCTGATGAAATGTACAATGCCTGTAGAATGAGATTGTCCTGTGAAGTTTTTATTTATTTATTTATTTTATTTATTTAACATTTGTTTACCGGGAAAGTCCAACTGGATCAGGGACCCATCTTCAGCGGAGGTCTGGGGAGAAAAGCACCAAATGATACATGAAAGTTAAGACAATTTACATGAACAAGACAAAAGCACGTATTAAAGCACACATTAATAATTAATGAATACTAAATAAGTACAGAGCAGTAGATACAATAATAAATCATTACTAGATAGGCGATACTAAATTAAAGTAATGTGGTAGATTGCAAACTATATATATATATATATATATATATATATATATATATATATATATATATATTCACTTTGAATCATCGAATATTCAGAACATCGATGTACTGATAATCGAGACCAGAACATCGATGTTCAGAACATCGACGGCTCAAAATGAACCATAAAAACAACAAAAAAAATCACAAAAACTATGTTTTGCAGGGGGGCTTTGCCCCCCTGCACCCCCACACCCCCTACTTTAATATTCCAACTCCCAGATCACACTACAGTGGCGTAAGGGGAATTTCCCCTTTACCGCTATATGCGGTAGCTAAGCGGAGATTTTCCGTACCCTACCTGCAATGCCAACACTCAGATGGCACACGCACATACACACACACACACACACACACACACACACACACACACACACACACACACACACACACACACAACATGCAGGGCACCTTGCTGCCCTGCATACACACCCAACATTCTACAATCTCACTTACCTGGCACTTCAACTTTAAACCTTCGATGTTCTGATCATCGATGTTCTGGTCTTGGTGATCAGAATATCGATGTTCTGAACATTCGCTTATTTAAAGTGGAACCGTATATATATATATATATATATATATATATATATATATGTGTGTGTGTGTGTGTGTGTGTGTATCAGGTAGGAGTAAGGTAAAGAGTGAGGGTCCGGAAGAGGGTCATAATATTAGATGCAAGCAGATGCTTAGAAGAATAGTAGAGTAGGATGGGAAAATTAAGGGTGTAGAAATACGTAGTCTTAGTCCAATATGCTAGTGATTAGTAAATAAAATTCATGTTTTAGGGATAGAAAAGAAAACCCCTAGAGATTGAATGAAGTTCATCTGTTAGGGAAAGAACAGGGGCAGGTCTGATGACATAGAAAATGTTTCTTTAGGGTGTGTTTGAAGTTGTTAAAACTCTCAATGGTAGTAATGTCTGTTGGCAGAAAGTTCCAGAGCCTGGCGGTGGCATGAGAGTATAGGCACCGTTCAGCTCTTTTGTTTGGAATGTAGACAGTGAGGAATTGTTTTCAGAGTAGAGGGCTCTTGTAGGTGTGTAGGGTTTTGGGACAGATTTGAGGGCTGGGCAGCTATCAGGTGTATATATAATTTTATTTGCAGAAGACAGTTGTACTAGGCTTAGGTGTTGTATGAGTTTGATCCAATATAGTTCTTTCAGAGCTAGGTAGTGGTGGGAATGATAGGGGTAACCTGTGGAAATTTGGCAATTTTATGGTAGCAGGATTGGAGCTTGTTTTTAAGAAAATATTATAAATTGGTGTATAAGGGGGCTGCATATAAGAGTGAGAGAAGCAAACAGGTGCTGGAGAGGGTTTTTCTGATGGCTCTAAGAACGTTTTTTGTCTAGAGTGTTCTTAGTTTGATGTGTGTTTTTTTAATGCTATTGCAAATGTCATTTTGGAAAGTTAGTTTGTTATCTATGGTTACACCTAGTAGCTTAGCTATGGGAACTGTTCCAATTTTTGTGTTATCCTGTGATAATATTTTAAAGTCGGATGAGTTTGGTTTTGTCGAGAAAAGCAGGAGGTTTTTTTTTTTTAGGATTTAGAAGTAGCTAGCCTTCTCTCAGCCATGTCTCTACTGAGGTGAAGGTAGCTTGGGTGAGTTGCTGGAGATGTTGTATGTTATTAGAGGAGGACATTATGGTAGTGTCATCTGCGTATTGGATAATGGAGCTAAGGGGTGTTGAAGTGGGAAGGTTATTGGTGAAAACATTGAAGAGTAAGGGTCTAAGTATGGACGCCTGTGGTACCCCAGTTATATTGGTTTGATATTGGGATAATTTATTTTGCCATTTGTTGCACTGTTGGTGGTTGGCTAGGTAGCTTGCAAACCACTGGAGGGATGGTGCAGTGCAGCCTATAATAGATAGCTGATGAAGAACTTTGTTGTGTTAAACTGTGTCAAATGGCTTTGCTAAGTCTAATAGTAAGACAGACCTGATATTACCAGAGTCAATGGATTTGGACACAGTGTCCATGAAGGAGATTGGGGCAGCTCTGGTGCTGTTTGATGGGCAAAAAACATGTTGGGTAGGGGTAATTAGTTTGTTTTGGATGAGGTGCTACAGCAGTTGCTTATGTTTGTATTTTTCCAGGAGTTTGGAAAGAGGTGAGAGGATGGAGACTGGTTGATAACTGGATAGTTCAATGAACATGTCCACTTTATGTAAAGGGGTGATGATAGATTGTTTTCCAGAGGTTAGAGATAATGGACTGTGCTATAAAGGGATTTATAAGGATACTGACAGGATATGCTATGGCTTCTGGAGCAAGTTTTTAGCATTCACGAGGGAGGTTGTCAGACAAGATAGAGCATGGTTTTAGTTTTTGAAGTCATTTTTGAATGAGAGAGGTAGGGACAGGTATAAGAGAAGAGGGAACAGAAGATGCCGTGCTGGTTTGTTGGGAAAGTGAAGAGTTTTTATTGCTTGTGCAGGAGTCTTCAGATAAGGGTGGAGGGGGATCAGAGATGGGGCTTAAGGTAGTTATGGAGGTGGGATTTGTCAACAGTTTGCTGATGCTGTCTATAAAGTGAGAGTTAAACAGGTTGACTATCTCAGAGGGGATTTTGTCAGGGTACGGTGATGGGGTTTGTTTAGAGCCTGGGGTAAGCAGGTTTGAAATGTGTTTCCAGAATTGTTTTGGGTTGTTTTTGTGGTTTCCCATTTGATTGGAACAGTGTTTTTTGTCTAATTTCACTAGTTTATCTTTATTTTATAGTTGTTTATATTTGTTTAGGTTGGTATCAGATTTGTTATTGTGCCATTCCTTCAGATTTGTTATTGTGCCATTCCTTCAGATTTGTTATTGTGACATTCCTTCAGATTTGTTATTGTGCCATTCCTTCCATGCTTTATCTTTATCTTGTAGAAGTTGTTTGGCATTTTTGTTAGCCAGAGAGAGTGGTTAGTTTTTATTCATTTGGTGCAGAGGGGGCTAGGCTGTTGAGGGCATTTAGAAATACATTGTTGAAGTATTCAAGGGCATCTTCTAGTGGTAGTGTTTTCAATGGGCTTCACTTGGTGTGTTTTAGGATTTCATTAAAGTTTTACTGGTCAAAGTTTCTAATATTTCTGATAGTTGTGTATGTGTGGATCTTTTTAGTTTCTGATGTGGATCTATATATGAATACAGGTAGGTAGTCACTAAGAGTATTGGGTAGAGTGTGGGGAGTAGAGTATTTGTTTGGAATGGAAACAAGCATCCATTCAAGAGTTGCACTTAGAGTATTGCTGTTATGCATATAGGTAGCATTGGTAATGAGTTGGATATAACCATAGAGGTTTATGCTATTAGTAGAGAAGTCAATCATCAGATCTTGCCAGTTAATGTTGATATCTCCCATAATTATAGGCTAGTTACTGATGTCTTCTGAGATCAAAGAGAGGATATCTTCCATAGTTTGTATGTTTTTGCCCAGGGGGTACATATATATATATATATATATATATATATATATATATATATATATGTATGTATATAATTCAAATAGCA
Source organism: Protopterus annectens (assembly GCF_019279795.1). Classification (NCBI taxonomy): domain Eukaryota; kingdom Metazoa; phylum Chordata; order Ceratodontiformes; family Protopteridae; genus Protopterus; species Protopterus annectens. Next base: position 1,397,103 of record NC_056750.1, read on the forward strand.
AAGCAGTACCCAGCAGTACATAGCAGAACAAAGCAGGCAGAGATAAAAATCCACAGCACTTTAAAACAGGTAAAAGGTGAGCACTTTCACAAATAAAATTTGCTTAATCAGACTTTACATCATAACAGATATCACTTCCTTTTATTATCACTTAACACTCAAGATTGGTTCATTTGAATGTTAAGTGATATAAAAGGAAGTGATGTTTGTAATGCTGTAAGGTCTAATGAAGCAAATTTTATTTGTGAAAGCGCTCACCTTTTACCTGTATTAAAGTGCTGTGGATTTTTATCTCTGCCTGCTTTGTTCTGCTACATACTACCGTGTACTGCTTTAGTATTTGAATTTTACTTATGGACTTATTTGGCAGTTTTTCCTTGGTGGTGCTTGCTCTTTGTTTATATATATATATATATATATATATATATATATATATATATATATATATATATATATATATATACCAAAAAATGATATATGTTTTGTTTTGTTAATTTGCAGGGTTCCTATTAGAATTTCAGCATTGTTAAAAGTTGGTATTTCTTTAGGGAAAGGTGAGATTGTGATGGTGTTGGGATAGATTAATGCTACCCCACCACCTTTTTTGTTGGTTCTGTCTTTTCTAAGTATATTAGCCTGGGGGTGTTATTTCAGTATCATGGATATGAGGTTCTAGCGAAGTTTAAGGGATTACTAGGATATATGTGCTGTATTGCCTTAACCAAGAATGAAATTCTGTGGTTTTGTTATCTACAGATACTACATGTGTTTAGGGTTGCTAGAATAATATTTTTAGGGTTTAGGCTTTGAGCAAAGGAAGCTGTAGCAGGCTGCCCTGTGTTGGGGTGGATGTCCCCACACAGAGATAGAGTGCGTTGTTTGGAGAGAAAATGTTTGAGGTATTGGGTAGATTTATTGTTCCTGACTATTATGTAGCAGGTAGGTTTATTACTGATCATGTTTGGAATGAGCTTTAGTTTTCAGAGATACATAATGATATTGAATTAGGCTGGCTTATATGTTACTAAAGCTTTTTGTGGGATTGTCATGATGTAGAAGAAGAATAGAGTGTGTAATTGTGCTGGGGTTGGGAATGGTTTAGGGAGGTAATGTAGATTAAGAGACTGATATATAATGTTAAAAGCAGGTTAGAGAGAAGGTAGCACAATTTTTGTGACATGGTTTAGTTTGAGTTCTAGAAGGTAGGGGTAGTGGACTGGGCAACAGGGTGCATATTGTGAAACTTTAAGGTGGAGGTAGTGTATTAATGGATGGGGCTGTGGTGTTGATTAGATGTACGGAGGTGGGAGTGTTTGTAATTGGATAACAGGAATTAAAAGGTAGAGTACCAGTGGGTATTAATCTAAGGAAAGCAGGGGTGGGTGGGAATGGGGGAAGCGTAGGAGAGAGGAGTGAGACTGAAAGAAGCGAGGGCAAATGGAGTGGGATGAGACACAGGAAACCAAAGGATTACCTTCTTAAGAAAAACAATCAGAAAGGTGAGAGCTAATATTGAAGGATAGAAAGCTTGACTTTCTGGCACATATAGTGTATCGACCCCAGTCAAGAGAGGAAGCTCATAGCATTCCAATTTGCTGCTGTTTGAAACAGCTCTTGTTTTCCCAGCCGGAAAAAGCAGGGAGAGTAGGTATAAATAAAAGGTGGAAGGCATATAGTCACTGTAGAAGAACAGGAAAACAAACATGAAATTATCCGGAGCTGGAGCATGGAAGACACACTAGAAGAATAGGTGAGGGGGATGGAGTGTACACACTATAGATCTGCAGCATTAGCTTAGAAATTGTGGAAAGCAAACATGAAATTATCAGGAGCCAGAGCTTGGAAAAACAGATTATACACATTTTTGCTGATGTCCTGGTTGCCCACAGTGTTATTTAATTCTAAGGTTTGCTTTGGCCAGTTATATCCAAAACTAATGTTGTTAGTCTTTAAAAAGGGAATGACCAGGTTTTCATTTGCTTGTTGATGTACCACATGACTGTGGTATTGTCTGTAAAGAATTGAAGAGGTCCAGGGGACCAAAACTGACTCAGAGAGCTGAAAGCCTTGATCAAGGCAGGTATCTCTTTTATATTTATGTGGTTGCATCTGTCTTTGGTGTCCCACACAACTTGCACTTTTACCCCTTCTGAAACGGCTCCCCAAGCAAAGTCCAAGGCACCTGTGGTGACTGACTACTTTGGAACATGGAGGGAGAAGGGGAGACCCAGATTTAAGAATATTTGCTGTCTCCAACAAGTGGTTTATCTTCTGACAAACCCCAGCCCTGGGATTTGAAAAGAGAAAGGATGTTGATGCTGGGACTAAAGAGACTTCAGATATCACTGTATCTTTCTCATGTGGGGTCTTGCTAGGAGTACCACAAGAATCATAGCTGCCATGACATCTATTGAGGTAATCCCTCACAGTGACTGAAGTGTGAGTGGAAAACCTTAGAAATAGATCTATATAAAGGTCTATTTTTTCCTCTGGAAGAAAACCTCTATGAAGTGAGTTGTGTCTAGCTTATACCCATAGAACACAATCCTGTATGAAGGAGTCAAAAAAAGACATTTGAATGTTTTGTTGTAGTGAGAGATTTTTGACACTTTGAAAAAGACTATGCAAAGATAAGCAAGTTATCTAAATATGAAAAATATTTATGGATATCCTGAAGCCTACAATCAGCTATAACTGGAGCTAGACACTTTGTGAACACTCTTGGGGCAGTGGATAGTCCAAATGGTAAGGCAGAGAACTGATAATGTGATATAGACACACAAAACCTTAAGAAATACCTGAAGTGTGACTAAATAGGGAAGTGATGATAAGCATCTTTTAAATCTAGTGTTAAGAAGAAACTTGAATGAAGAAGAAGAAGAAGAGGTAAAAGGATGCAGACAAGCATAATTTTGAATTTGGGCACTATCATAAACAAGTTTAGGAAAGAAGGAACTAGAACTGGTCTCCAAGTATTTTCTTTCTTTGTCACTAAAACATCCTTGAATAGAAACCCTTCCCTGCCTTAGAAGGAGGAACTGGTTCTGTTACTGTCTGGACAGCATGAAGGGCAGGTGGAAATAAAAGAGTCTGCTCTGGTGTATGAGGAATTATTCCCTGAAAAGCAGAAATTTCCTCCCACTGCTATCGGTAACTTTGATGAATGATCTTCAGAACCCATTTGTTTGAAACTATCTATTGCCAAAGAGAATAAAAGGAGAGTCAGACTTCCTGGAAGATAGGAAAATTGGGCTGTTAGGATGATGGGGGGACAAGGCACCTTAAATAGGCATTTTGACTTGTTGGACTGTCCTTTGTTTTGAGAGGTTCCAGAATTCATTTTGGAACCTCATGCAATTTCTTCTTAAACATTTGTTTACCTGCAATTTGTTGAGGCTGTTTTTTTTTCAAAACTAGATGAGATGTTAGAGGATTCCTTTGAAAAATTGGAAAGGGGGGATGAAAACTCTTAGAGATACCCTAAAAATCGTATGGAGATTCCCTGAATTATCTTACTCCTTTCATCACACTATTTGATTACCTCTGCAGCACAGGGGTCAAAAACTAAATCTCTGTTTAAACGAGAATTTAAAATCTCATTTTTAACATCATCTGGGAGTTTCTGAGAATGCAGTTAGGCAAACATCCTGAAAATAGTACCTGTGGCCACAGCCCTGGAAGAAATCTCAACTGAGTCATACACACACAGTGCAGACAATGAGTAGTGACTTGTACAACTGAAGAATCTAAATTATTTAAAGCAGATTTTTCCTCACAAGAAGAAACTTCAGACAAAACATTACTCATACTTTCATAATTAGTCAGAACAAACTAATACATGAACCTAATGATTCAAAATTCTGAAAAGTAAAGTTGCAGAAGCATACACTTTTTTGTTCTTAGCAATCATCTTCCCATACTTATATTAAAGAGTAGGATTTGGAATTAATTAAATGCTTAGCAACAGACCTATAGCTGCCAGGTCAAGTTTGGGAAGAGTGTATAAAAACATAAAAGACTGAGGAACTCTGTACATCCTATCTGCATTTTTAGGGGCAGCTGGCTGACTATCAGGAAAATTGCATTCAGTAACACACAGGCACACACACACAGACACAGACACACACATACACACACACACACACACACACCCACACACACATGCACACATGCACACGCACACATGCACAGACACATATACGCACACACATGCGCACACACACACACACACACACACACACACACACACACACACACACACACACACAGACATATCCCCCAAAGTTGACAAAACTGGAGGAATGGGTGAAGGCTCTAGAAATTCTTTCTGGAACAACTCGTAATATTTTCTGAGGAACTATTAGTGTTCTCCTATGGAAAACCCTGACACATTCTAGAAATAGTCTCAGAGAAAAAGAACCCCCCCACACACACACACAGGTTGAATCGGAAATTGAGATCTCTTCTGAGTCTCAATCCGAAATCTGAGGAGAAAACCCCATATCTGTCCCTTCATCTTCCCGTCCAGATTTAAATTCTTGAATCTCTTCAGGAAAACAGGTATTCTTCTTTCTTTTTTACCAGAAACTACTTTATATGAAGGATCAATAGCCTGACTTAAACTCTGGGTCAGACCTAGTAAACTAATCCTGTTTAAGGAAATTTGAGTAGATATATACTTAGTTTTCCATTTCTTTTTGACAGGAAAATGAGGCCAAAGGTGTTATTAATGGCAATAGCAGCTTTCCTAGGGACAGACACAACATTCTGACAAAACAGGGATGCCTTCCTTGTTCCCTTTCCCAGGATGAAAAGGAGTGTTTCTCTCTCTTGTCCAATGAGGGGAGCCAACAGCCTGAGAGGATGTAAAATACAACCAGCCAGTGAATCCAACACAGGTTTATTGTAAAATCTCTGTCTCTGACGTCTCGGCCCAAAAAAAGCCTTCAAGGAGTAAAGAGCATCATACAAAACTTGCCCAAAATACTATAACCAATTAACAATTAAACAATTAAACAATTAAATGAGCATTCTCCAGTTTAATTCTTCATTTAACCCATGTGGGTACAGAGTATTAAATTTCAAGATATACACTGATTCCTTAGTTAAAAGCTGTTTCTTAAGAAGACATTCATCAAAAAGTGACACGTTTATTTTCTCTAAAATAGTTCCTTGTAACCCTTCACTATTACTATTATGAAATTGCTGGAAATGTACTGCTATAGAACTTTCTTCCTTTTTATTATAAATATCCCTTACATGTTTTAGTAGTCTCATTTTGAATGCCCTCTTGGTCTCCTCAATATAAAACAAATTGCAAGGGCATCTGAGGGTGTAGACAACACCCTCAGTATCACAAGTGAAGTTATTCCAAGTTTCAAAGAGAATATTATTAATTTTTGGAAAAATTTCTACTACAAATTTACAAGCTTTGCATTTATTACAGCAAGTGGTTCCCCTGATATTTAACCTCTGATCTATATTCATAGCCGGGGTACAAAATCTTCCTCTCACAATAAAATTTTGTATATTCCTACCCCTTTTATAGAAGAATCCCAACCTGCCATCAAGCCATGTAGAAACATTTTTCAAAGAACACAAGTACTTCCAATAGTACTTAATTTGTTCTACAACTATTGAACTAAAATATCCAAATGTTGTAACAAAATAAATTCCTTATGTTCTCTGTCAGTCATTTTGTAACGGTCCAAGGACTGCCTACTGGCATGACAATTTCCTTTGTCAAAATTATTACATAATTTCTTCTAACTTTTCTCAATTAGGCTTTTGCTGTAGCCTCTTTTAACAAACATGTCTACGGTTCTACCCAATTCTTGTTTAAAATCATAGATATTATTGCACAACCTAGCTATTCTAAGTATTTCACCATAAGGAAGTGCTTCCATGGTATGTGTAGGGTGACAGCTATGACCATGAACAAACTGTGTACCTTGATCAAACTTTCTGTGCACTGACGTCATTAGTTCAGAACCATTCCTAATACCAATGACTACATCCATTAAAGGATTATGTGTTCCTATATTAGGGCCATCAAATTGTAGACCATGTCTATTACTATATAGAGAACTAACAAATTCTGTTACTAAATCCTGTCCCCCCTCAGCTATAAAAATTAAATCGTCAATGTACCTGTAGTACCTAATGACATGTTGACAAAAAAACTCATTCCTATAGATATATTAATTCTCAAAAAGGCCCATGCTTAGATTAGCATACATAAAAGCAGCCCCCATTGCTGTGCCTTGTCTCTGCCTAAAAAGATTATTATTAAACTCAAAGAACTTATGTGTAAGACAGAAATGTACCAATTCTACTATATATACTGTCACTGGTGAGATACCTAAAAAAAATCTCAAAGCTTCCATGCCAAAATTATGGCTGATGTTCGTATAGAGGCTTTTAATATCTAATGTAAAAAAGTACATATTGCTATTCCACTTAATATCCTTCATCTTTTGCAAAAAATCAAATATATCTTGAATATAAGATGGCAAAGTATATACTACAGGTGCTAAATAACTGTGTAAAAAAGGCATAGTTTATGGGTGAAATATTCACAACCCGAGACTATAGGCCTCCCCGGTGGGCCATTTAAATTTTTATGAATTTTGGGGAGACAATAAAAATATGCCATTTTACATCCATCTATATTAAACTTCTTCTTAATATCAGTTTCAGAGAAATAGCCTAGTCTATTAACCTTGTGCAATAACTCAACATACTCAGCAATTTCTTCATTATATGCCAACATGTCAGTTCTCTCATAAATTTTATCGTCCTGTAAATGTTCAATACACATAGCCATATACTGAGTATAATGCATAATGACTAGCTTATTCCCTTTGTCTGAGGGTTTAAAGATTACATCCTTCATTTTACCTAAAGCTTGAAGAGCTTTCCATTCTGTAATGTACAAGTTATAATCAACATGCTGTCTATTTTTAACTAAATTATTAAACAAATCTTCAATGGTATAATTCAGCATATTAGAAAAATGAACTACTTCGTAATTTAAAAATGGAGGTAAAAAAAAACACTTTTAGTGTAAACATTACTAGTATCTAACCTACAATAAGCATTAAATGAACTGTCAGATTCACATGTAAAAAAGCTTTCGCACGACGTATTCACACTGTCATTACAATTTATCAAATTATCATCTGTTATCTATTTTTCTAAAAAAATGCTTTAGATGTAGTTTTCTACTAAATTTAAACACATCACATTTGCTGTCATAAATACGAGGTACCACAGTGGGAATAAACTTTAAGCCGCGGTTCAAAACCGCAAGTTCACAATCAGAAAAGACATGTCCAGAAAGATTTACAATATAGCTCTCACTCAATCGAGGTATCAAATTATCTTTTACCTCTTTTATACCAACTCTGGGGGTAGGAGTCCCTTTGAAAATGTCCTTGTTGTTCACGGACATGTTTTCTGCCTTGCCTTCCTCCCCTATAGCTGTTGGTATCATTCTGAAAGGTTTGATAATGTCGTTCCGGTTGCTGAGCTGGCGGCAAAACAGGGTATTCCTCTTGGTTTTCAGCCTCTTAATCACATGAAGTGTATTGTCCATCTGATGCTGAAAACAAGGAATTGTTCATTTGAAAACTGTCTTCTGCCCTCTGGAACCTCACGTGATTGTGAGCCTTCTTCTGACTGGCCTTTGAGATAAACGCCTTCCCATTTTCATAGTCACTGAGATCTCATAGTAGTTTTCACTTCTTCCTTTCAACTAGTTCCCTTTCATAATCGTTTAGCTTTAAATTAATGTCATTGTGAAAAGTATCAAGCACTTGGGCATGTGTGCCTGAGAGGATGTGTCTAACCCTTACCCCCAGTCCATTGTGATTGTAGGTGTGACACCAGAGGGATTTATGGTAAAAAATGAATGGTCTGAAGTACAACTAATGGCCACAGCAGAATTACCCAACTGTGGCTCAGGTAAATTGCTAGCCTGCTAACTTTTTTTTTCTGTGGCTGGAAGAAGGACAGACTATGAGACTGGCAGTTTGTTTCATGGTCAAGCCACAAATGGTACCTCTTTCCCACAGAAAACAAGCAGCAAAAGCCAATAAAACTTAAAAGCATTTAAACATCACTTTTTTCACATAAAACACACCAAAAAGCTACTTTAAAACACATTGCCAGCTCCCAAAAGTAAAACAAACAAAACTTCTTCAAAGAAAAAAAAACGATTTTCAATTACTTTATAAACAACTTTTAAACTGACAGGAAAAAAGAGCAATCTCTTTTAAAAATAGAATACAGTCTCATGAAAGTCCATTAAAACACAAACTTCCTGCTTTGAAATACCGTTCCTCAACAGGAAAGTATTAATAAACAATTTTTTTTTAAATGAAGGTTTTTCCCCAAAGGGAACTTATCGGCCCAGCAAAGTAACAACACAAGCTGACCATTGATCCTCAAAAGCCTCAGAGGAGTGTACTCTTCAGTGTGGCAGAAAAGTTATGAAGGGCTTGGCACACAAATCTGTCTATTTAGTCAGCTCACCTTGATATGACTGATGGTTTGGGTGTGTGAAAGGTGCCCTAAAGGTTTGGAAGTTGGCCAGCTGTTATATCCTGGACAGGATGTAATCCATATAGCTAAGGCTACTGCAGCAATGATTAATATGATGAACATCTTATAATTAAGGGCATGGTATCTAGATCTACGGAGATCATAGTCCCATTATACTGACCCCTGAGTACACCAATAGTTTAGTACAATGCACCCTTCAGCATGTACCTGGCCAAGGATTTGAAACACCTGGAGTGGCTGCAGAGGTTTCTATTAAAAGAGTACAGTGTTTAAATAATATAGGATCATAGGAGTTTACTAGGCTATTGACCCAGAGGTCATTTCAAGCCTAGCCATTTCATCCCAATGTAATACTATAGATATGCTACCCAAAACCCAGGATGGCATTTAGTAATGACTGCTTATGTCCAGGAGGGTTGTGGGTGCTATCCCCACTAAGAATTTACACTGTTCCATCCACTCGTCCAGGTTCCTCTTGAACAGTGTCTTAGAGGTGCTCTGTTTCACATGAATTGGTAGCCTATTCCAAAGATGCGTCAGTTGCTGGGAGACAAATGTGGCCCTCCAGCATGTCCTGTTTAAGTCATAGGCCATATTTAAGTCTCTGGAATGGGTAGCGCTAGTCCTGTTTGATTTACGGATATGCAGCAAGTTCATTAGGTTTGGGTCTGAGATTGTTTTGCAAGCCAGGCATAAGTCTCCCCTAAGAAGTCTATGCAATACAGAATATAGCGACAGGGGCTTTAATCAGTCTGTGTACAGCATGTGCTGGAGTCCCTTGATCTTTTTGTTACAAACCTCTGAGGTCTCCCCAATTGCTGCAGGTGCTTTGTATGGTACATGCTGAATGGGGTGTTATACTCAATTATGGGGTGGATTAGTGCCGAATATAGAGAGGTTATAACCTCCTCTGCCCTTGAGATGATGCCATTACTAATCAAGTGTACTACATAGAAAGACTTCCTTACTACAGTAGACACATGGTGGTCAAAGTTAAAGTAGTAGTAAACCTGTGATCCCAGAACCCTTACCACTTTGTGGGTATTTAGGGTATGGTTGTTGATTTGATAGTGTGAAGAGACATTGTTTTTGCTGAAGGGAATGATGATGCATTTCTTTGCAATCAGTTTGTGACTATGACTAAGACACCAGTTGCTGGTCTGTGTAAGACCCTCCTGGAGTATACTAACATCATGTGGGGATTCAATAATTGCACCCAGTTTGCAGTCATCTGCAAACTTGGTCATCCACAACTCCTTAGTTTTGACCTGAACTTCTGAGAAGTATACCAAACAGTAAGGGGCCCAACACTGACCACTGTGGCACTCCACTGGTGACTGGTCTGCTGGTTGATGTGGAGTCATCCACTTTGATGGTGTGTGTCCAGTTTGTGAGTCAGTTGGCAACCAATCTTACAACAAAAGGGTTTACATTCAGTTTGCTACACTTATCAGTAATGCCTGAGTGTGGGATTGTGTCAAAAGCCTTTGCCAAGTGCTATGTGCACAGACTTGCCCTTGTCAATGGCCCTGGTCACATTTTCAAAGAAATACACCAGATTTAACAGGCAAGATCTGCCCTTGATGAAGATGAATTGGATTGGATCCGGGGTTTGGAGATTGCCTATGTCTTTGTTTATGAGGTCCACAATGATAGTTTCCATGGCCTTAGAGATGAGGCTGGTCAGGCTTATGGGTCTGTAATTACCCAGCTCTGTTGCTAGGCCACCTTTGTGGAGGGGAATAGCTGTTGCTGTTCTCCATTCTGCAGGAAAAGAGCCTGTGGTTACTATGATTGAAAAGGGTACTTAATGGTGATGGTGATACTAGTTCATCTTTTAGCCTGTTTAGAAGACAGTCTGGGGATGCCATCTGCTCATATAGAGGCTGTGTTTTTTGCCTTGGACAAGACTTTAATGACCTGCTCTTCGGATATGTAGGGTAGGGCAGAAGTTTGGGGGAAGGTTTTTGATAAGTTTGGAGGGGATAAGGGAGAGAAATTTTCACCAGACCTATCTGCTAGCAGGTTTGCTATCTCTGTGAGGTCAATGTGTGTGATACCCTTAGTCACTAGTTCTACACATGCTTGGATCCAACATTTTAGGCTATGTACACAGCTGTAAAGGCCTTATGGTTATCCTTGGCTGTGCTTGCTAAGTTTTTCTCAAATGAGCCCTTGGAGGATTTGACAAGTTGTCTTATTTGCCTGTTGAAATGAAAAGGGTGCTTTTTCATTGTTGGGGCCTTGCCTTTGTTTTCTTGAAAAGCAACTTTTTGCATTTATTGCCAAGTTTGCTGAAGCTAGATCTGCACCTTGTTTTTACTTGGAGTTCTATCTTTGATTCTTTCCGCTACAGCAGAGTCGATACACTTAAACAAGTGATCATACGGGCTTTAGTGTAAGCTTCGATGTAGTTACTGCTTCCAGCTGGGGGTGGGGCTTGGAATGCATTTATACCTTCACCTAGGAGGCTATAGTTTGCCTTGGTGAAGTTTTTTTTACTCTGATTTCACCCTTTGTGAGCTCTGGTGTTACTGCCAGCTCAAATGTGACTGATTTGTGGCCATATTTAACTAATGAGGGTCTGACAGTTGCAGCAGTGCATCTGTATGACATGTTAGTGAGGACCAGATCTAGTATATTTGTTCCTCTTGTCAGGGTATGAATAATTTATTCTAGGACATTTAAGTTAACAAAGTCAAGGAACTTTTGTGCTAGCAGGTAAGGCTAGCGTAGGTTTCCCAGTCGATGCTGGGATAATTAAAGTCCCCCATAGCCAGAGTGTTTGGGAATATTTGGATTGACTCCAGTTTGGTCAAGTAGGCTTCATGTGAGTCATAACCCGTGGAAGGGGATCTATAACTGGCTATGACTTAAATGGGGGTCTTAACCACAGTAGCCTGAACATGGAGTAACTCCATGGAGTTGTCCAGTCTAACTAGACAGAGGTGATTTTATCTGTAATATAGATAGAAACACTGCCTCCATTGCTTCTTACATGTTCATTTGGCGGTCTGAAGGTGTGGAAGGCATTGTAGCCTTGCAAGGCTAGGGTACTGTCTGAGGCTTTGAATCAGATTTCTGCGACTGCACAGACACCTACATCCTCCAGTGACAGAATTGCTTCCAGGGTGTATAGTTTTTGGTTTAGGCTGCTAGCATTTAGCAGCACAATCCTTATTTTGTTGCGATTGGCAAATTTCACTTTGGTAAGTTTGTTTTCGAGACCTTGCCTAAAAAAGGCACTATGGGGAAGCAAGAGCCTTCCCCAGCAACTGAAGGCCTAGTGAAACTAGGTACAAACTGTCTCTGGCAACGCAGCAAGGCTTGTTGACAATGGCTTCTCAGAATGACAGAAAATGGATCCACTTTGAATGACACAAAAAACTAAGCCAATTATTGAAATCAATCATTTTTTGTTTATACTATGGCATCATTCTAGGTAAGGGTACGCCTAGAATGATGACAGTATAAACACAAAATGAGTGATTTTAATAATTGGCTTAGTATTTTGCATCATTCAAAGAGGATACTCAGAGAGCTCAATTATGTCTCTCTTCATATACCAGTGAGGTACGTCTCAGGTCATTTCACTCCAACATGAGCAATGACAGAGTCATAATAGTACTTGTTGCCAAGAGACACGAGTGCATGACATGAGCTATGACAGAGTCATAATAGTATTTGTTGCCAAGAGACCTGAGTGCATGTGTGATCTGATGAATCCTGGCACCAGACAGGCAGCTAATTGTGACTTCTCCTTGTTGCCAGGAGAAACAAGGGTATTCCAACTGTCCATAAGGCTAAATTAAAGGACTGTTATCACAAAGGGGAGGCTTTTCAGGACCGATCAAGTAAGAGCTCGGTGGATGGGTATTTCTGCTGTTTTTTTTTTTTTTTTTTTTTTGCTGGTGGTTTAATAGGTTACAGCTCACTAGCAGTATTTCTTTGACTGGAAATGTACTAAGGATGAGGTGAGAGAGTACAGGGGCTGCATCAATGACCTGCTCCTGTACTCTCTCTCCTATAAACTACTGAGAGGCAATTTATACTTAACCTACAAGGCATTCTGCAATCCAGCCTGACAGAGCTGCTACATATTTGCAAAACAAACATAACTAGAATAACCCAATCTAAGCATCTAAACCTCATCTGTGACATAAACAAAACATGTTGGACTGGTATGTGTCTCAGAAATTGCACATGCTCTGGGAAAGACACCCCATTCACATGAAGTAGAATTTACCTTAAGCCTATTTAAATGCAATTTGGGAAAATAAATGGGAAATGATAAATTCACCCCTGACTTGTCAGCTGTGTCCATTACAGACAGGGACAACTTGTAGATGCACTAAGGCCCAACAATACATCAAATCATTCTAGTTCTTGGACATTGATAACTGGGAAAATTTGGGCATGAATAGCTAGGCCCCAGGGCCTTTATACTAGTAACCTCCTATGATCCTATGTAAAATAGCTTCTATATCTTATGAACTACTGGGACACTGCCGAGTCTGAGAAGATGGGAGCAGACATTTTGTCAACAAAACCATTTTTACTAATGTAATTTTCAAACGAAAAACAAGATAAGAAGAAGATAATTAGCAGTTTCAAATTCCTGTCGACAAACTGAGTAACTGTTAGCTTTACATTGATTGACATTTATTTATTTTCAGTCTCCACTTAAGTCGAAAAAGAACAAAATGTGTAAATACCACAGGCATGGGTGAGCAGAAAACTCATTGTCTTTAGTAATCGTTAATTTGGATCCAAGTCCGAATTCTTTAACAGTATTAAGAATTTCTGTAATGCATATTACTGCCTTGGAGGTCTAAAGGGCAGAGTCTATGGCAGTGACAGTGATGACATATTAAGTCTGCAATACAGATCGTTCTGTCTAATATAAACTCTTAAAAGTTTGTGCTGCCAGAATAAATAAGAATGAAGAAAGTCGGCATCCTGCTGTGTGCCTTTCAACAACCGAGAGGTGGCGTTGTCCTAATTATTGATGAATTATTGAGAAACTACTGCACAAACGGATGTTCTTATAATGATGTACTACCGATCACAAGGGGCCTTTTACCCTATAACTCTTAAAATTTAACTCGCACCCCAGGCAAAAGGTTTATACAACTCAACACTCATCACTACTGTCAGACTAGTTGTATTCACATTAATAATAAGTAAATTAGATTTGTTTCCACATTCACATTATATTTTCTTGCTGACGTTGTATTCATTTTGGCATCAGCATTTCCAGTTTTCCTGCAAATATATGATTGTAGATTTTGATTTTTTGGGGAAAGGAGAGATATGGGTCAAAAGTAAAATATATGAAATATATATATATTATATATATATAAAGTATATGAGTTAAAAGTAAACTTAAGATCCTTTCCATCCTTGGGGAAGGTGAAATTTATTACCAGATGGGCAGAATATGGGAAAAATCTATCTTACAACAGAGCTTCAATCAGGTGCAATAAATAAAGTATTACTGTTTTTGATAGACTTTGTAAAGTATTCATCCTGTCTTGCATGCCTTGACATTTTTCCTGTCATAAGAGTGCACATCACTTGATACATGCTGCTTATGGAAACCTGCTGGATTAACATTGCAAGATTTGTAGCTGCCACTGTTAATAAATTTGGTGTTGGCAAGACTAGTGGGCAAACATTTCAGGAAGACAGCCCCCCCGCCATTTAGTTGCTAATAAGCCTCTGATATTAATTTGTTGAACTCAGAAGGACAGTGATGAAACATTAAAAATTTACATCAAGCAGTTGCTATTGTATGGGGGGGTTTGTCTTTTTTTAAAGTCTGTTTGCAAGATGTTTTTGGTTAGAAAGTTTTTTCACCCAGAAATATTCATACTGTCATTCCTACTTTCCTAGAGTTAAGTTATACTGTATGGTACATTTGCGAGTTTAATTTAAGAGCTGAATTTGAAGGGTCTATATCACAAAATTGACATTTGAAAATGTTGACTTACATTTATTCGACATTAAAATGTCGAGCTCCAACATACTCAAACAGCCAAATCACCGATTTCTTTCTGAAAGAAAGAAATCGGTTGGGCAAAAACCAACACCACACAAAAACAAACATTTAAGTAGGGGCTTCACCCCCCCACAACCCCCACCATGGGGGGCTGTGCCCCCCACACCCCCCGTAACTAAATATTCTAACTCTAAGACTGCACTACAGTCGGGGAAAGGGCAGGTGTAACAAAACGGCCAACCGAGTTCTTTCCTTTGGAAAGAAATCGATGATTTGGACGTTCGGGAATGTTGGAGTTCAACATTTCCGTGTCGAACAAATGTGAGTCAACATTTTCAGATATCGATTTCGTGATATAGACCCGAATTTGAAGATGGATATTTTCATATCCACCTTTTTTGCCTGTAGATAACTGGATTTCTAATTATTTGATCTTATCTATCTGTCACCTGCTGCAGATCTTACAAAACCTGTGAGCCACACCTCAAAACTGCATTTTAAAAGCTTTTTTCCAAAAGGTAAGCTGAAGCCATAAATAGGTTGTGCAGTTTTTTTCATTAACACAGATCACACAGTGTACAAATATTTATTTACTTCTTTGTTATATTTTTACTGCAAAAGGCTATTATATTTATAGGTTCATAGGTGTGTACTAGACTAATGGCACTGAAGCCTTTACAAGCCTAGCCCATAGGATTACCCCGGCATCGTGCCACCTGACCTTAGTTCCCAGTGCCTCTGTCAAGTAGAGCCACTAGAGTGATCTCTGGGGTGAATTTTCTATTTCCTATCCACTCATCAAGATATCTCTAGAAGAAGACCAGTGAGGCGCTCTGCTTAACATGTATGGGAAGTCTATTCCATGCCATAGGCAGTCTCTGGGTTATGAACCTGTCCCTCCATCTTGTTCTGTTGATTGTAGTAATGAGGTTGAGGTCTCTGGAGCATGTAGTGTGGAGGGATTGGGATTTCTTTAAATGTAGCATTTCTAACAGAGCTGGGTCAGACATGGCTTTGTAAGTCAAGCAGAGATCGCCTCTAAGTAGGCTATATGAGACAGACAATAGTTGGAGTTTTTTGAGTCTGTCTTTATAGAACAAGTGTTTAAGGCCTAAGATCCTCTTTGTGAGGTATATTTGCGGCCTCTCCAGTTGTAGGTGTTTACTGAGGTACATGCCAAACAGGGCATTGTACTCGATGACTGGCCTAATGAGGAAAGAGGAGAGGGAGACAATGACCTCTTTCTTCCTGGATTCAAAACCCTTAGTAATGAGATGTGCCACATAGAAGGACTTTCTGACCACAGTGGCAATGTGGTGGTCAAAAGAGAGGTCGCTGTCAACCTGTGTTCCCAGATCTCTTATGACGCCTTCTGTGTTCAGTGGACTACCATCAATGTGGTAATTCATAGGAACCGGGTTTATCCCAAAGGGGATGACGACACATTTTTTGGCATTGAACTTAAGGCCATGGTTCTGACAGCAGTCATTGGCTTCAGTGAGGCCTTTCTGTAGGATGTCAGCATCACTTGGGGAGTTAATTATTGCTCCCAACTTGCAATCGTCTGTGAACTTTGTCAGCCAGAGTCCCTTCGTGTTGGCCTGAACTTCAGAGAAGTAGATACTAAACAGGAGAGGACCCAGGACTGAACCATGCGGGACTCCACTCGTGACTGGTCGGCAGTCTGACTAGGAGTCAGCTACTTTCACACTGTGGGTTCTATCTTTGAGCCAGTTTGCAACCCACCTAGTGATATAGGGGTTGATGCCTAGCTTAGCTTTTTTCCAAAAGCTAAGTTAAAACAGAAACAAGAGTTGTGTAAGTTTTTTCATTAGCACAGATGATACATTACTCAAAAGATTTATTTAGTTTATTATTGTATTTTCATAAGAAGGGCTGTCTGAAAATAAAACTTCACAAGCTGAGGTGAGCAAATACATTTCTTGCATTGTTACGCAACAGGCTCGCAGACATACCTTAGCTCAAACTCACAATGAATTAATTTAATTTTGCTGTCAGATCTGTTCTGCTTGACTTTTTATGTTGATCCCTTATGACCATGTTATGCAGCTGGATGTCCACATTTATCACGGTGTGGTAAATACCTCTCAACTGTACAGATTTTTGCAGAATGTTCAGATTTTTGCCACATATTTTTGATCTATTCCTCAAAAAATGTGGTTTTCTGACAAATCACTGAGATTTGAAGTCACTAAATAACGATATATATTTAAGTTTCAGACTTCATATTCTTCTGAAAATGCATGCTAATGCAAATTTTGTTATTTGATCAACATTTGAAGTTCATGAGAGCAATATTTAAAATCTGTCGCTATTTTTGGGCCTTTGACCTCCCCATTATTTTAGGCTTTGTCCAAATTTCTTACTCTAAGACCTTGAGAGCTAAGGTGTGGTTCCATGCTGTTGTTATATTTTCCTTCGATGTACCTGTGTAAGTGAATCTTGAATTCCATCTCCAAATGTTAAATAGCCTGCTGTGCAATTGTCTGTTTTAAATGGAGCCCTTGTTTGCTTACATTTTCAAAAATTCAGATGTATGTAAGAACACTGATAAGTCTAAAGATACAGATCATATCCTTGGGGCTGTGTGACTAGGATATAGGCTACAGGTTCAGGCATTGTGAGTTACACATTTGTCTTAGTTACCCCACTG
This sequence comes from Protopterus annectens, assembly GCF_019279795.1. Lineage (NCBI taxonomy): Eukaryota > Metazoa > Chordata > Ceratodontiformes > Protopteridae > Protopterus > Protopterus annectens. The sequence continues at coordinate 1,414,343 of NC_056750.1, forward strand.
ACAACACTTGCATTTACTGGATGCACTTCAAATAAGGCAGATAACCACACCTAGCCATCCTGGAATTTATTTGTAATGCTAATCAATTGATCTGGTAGTGTTTGGGGCCATTGTGGTTTTATCCAACACTAGCCCAGTTTAATACAATTTTTTTCATTTATTCATCTGTGAATGGGGTAAGCCCATCAGTCATAAGTGTTTCTTTTCTAGGATCACTCTGACATAAGAGCACTGTCTGGTTAAGTGACTTCTCAGAGTAACATTGCAGGCAATTGGAAGTGGGAGGAATCAAACTCTGAAACCTGGACTACAGAAAACAGCTTATTAATAGCACAAAGCTTTAATCCTCTTTGCTGACTGTCAGAAAGTTCTTGTTTGAAGACTTCCAACATATGTACTTTCTCTCAGGCTATTGCGAATCATGACAAAAAAATCCAGGAACATCTAGTTATGTTGTATATTTTTGCTAACAAAACATTTATTATTTTATTATCTGGTTTGTGGTGGAGACAATAATCCATTCTATAAACCCACTCTTTTTATGTACACAGCTAAAACTACAACCTACAAACATGGAATACTATCTGCAACTTTAGGGCACTGTCATTTCAAACAAATATTTGCTCTGCCTAAAGGTGTAGCAATGTTTATTTAGTATTCATACCATGTTCTACAAATATAACTATTGTGCTAAATAAAATGAAGAAATTCTGAAAAAGATTGTGCAGCTTAAATGTATAACATTTGGACCCTGCTGTTACAAGTAGAGTGTAACCTAATTAAAGAAAGGCAGTCTACATACAACATTTCATTTGGTCACAGAAGCAGAAAACCCGACAACAAATACCAGAGAAAGTCATCCATACTTTAGGAACTACTTCATACAACCTCCTACCAAACAAGGTAGTCGATCCCATTTGTTATCGCCAACTATATTACGTTTACTTACTGACCATAGTAATGTTCTTCTGGGTCCAGAGGCTTAATTTTAAAATACTAAGACTGCTTATATTAAAAGTGTAGTTTTAACTTCTGTCGTTTTGGACTTTTGCTGTGTGAGCTCACATAAAGTACTCATGCATGGCTAAGGCATAGAACTCCTTACCTGGATCCATCTGGTCACTACCCTCCCTCCCATCTTTCAAAACCACTGTGAAAGACCTCCTAGCTAAAATCTGGCTCTGTTCTTGCTCAAAACCAGGATAAACTACACCCCTATATGTGAGCAGGTAGCTTTTCATTTCTTATACTCCCTACTCTCCCTTCTTCACTTACTTCCTTACTGCTGTCTAATTCTCTTCACTAATTTAGGTTCATAGGTGGGTACTAGGCTGTCTGCCCAAAGGCATTTATAAGCCTAGCCAGAATGTGTTGGCTTTCGCCGCCCCCTTAGATTAGTTCCCTGTGTCTCTGTCCAGCAGAGCCACTGAAGTGATCCCCGAGGTAAACTTTCTGTTCCCATCCACTCGTCAAGATTTGTTTTGAAGAGTGTTAGCGAGGAGCTCTGCCTAATGTAGACTGGGATCTTGTTCCAAAGCATGGGAAGTCTCTGGGACAGGAATCTATCCCTCCAACATGTCCTATTTATTGTTGTGGTAAGGTTTTGATCCCTAGAGCGTGTGGCTCGAGGGGATAAGGTTTTCTTTAGGTGGAGCATGTCCATCAATTCTGGGTTGGACATGGCCTTGTATGTCAGGCAGAGATCACCTCTGAGTAGGCGGTATGCAACCAAGTACAACTGGAGTTTCTTCAGTCGAGCTGCATAGGGCATCTGTTTGAGGCCATTGATCCTCTTGGTGAGGTACTTCTGTGGTCTTTCCAGCTGTTGCAGGTGTCTTGTAAGGTACATCCAAAATGGGGCGTTGTACTCTAAAATGAGTCTGATAAGTGATGAGTAGAGGGGCACAATGACCTCTTTTGATCTGGATGTGAACCCTTTTGTGATTAGGTGGGCCACGTAGAAGGATTTTCTAACCACTTTGGCAATGTGATTATCAAAGGTGAGATTACTATCTACTTGGGTCCCCAGATCCCTTATTACGTCTTCCGTATTTAGGGGACTGCCACCTATGTGGTAGTCTGTGGGTACTTTGTTTTTTCAAAGGGGATGACTATGCACTTTTTGGCATTTAGCTTGAGGCCATGATTTTGACACCAGGTATCCATCTCAGTTAGACCCTTTTAGAGGATGTCTGTGTCAGCTGGAGAGTCAATTATAGCCCCTAGTTTGCCTTCATCTGCGAACTTGGTCAGCCATAGTCCTCCTGTGGTTGCCTGTACCTCTGAGAAGTATATTCCAAACAGGAGGGGTCCTAGGACTGAGCCCTGGGGAACACCACTTGTAACCAGTTTAGATTCGGACCTAGCTCCCGCAACTGTCACCATGTGTGTTCTGTCCATGAGCCAGTTGGCAACCCATCTTGTGACGTAGGGGTTTATGTTCAGGATGGTGAGCTTGTCTATAATACCAGAATGGTAAATGGTATTGAAGGCCTTATCGAGGTCTAGGTAGGCTGTGTGTACCACCTTTCCCTCATCTATAGCCTTGGTAACTGTCTCAAAGAAGTCCACCAGGTTTAGGAGGCATGATCTGCCCTTAACAAAGCCAAACTGGGTAGGGTTCAGTGTTTGGAGGTTCCCAATGTCTCTGTTAATGAGTTCCATGATGATGCGCTCCATACCCTTGCAGACCAACCTAGTCAGGCTTATAGGGTGATAGTTCCCAGGGTCTGTTGTGGCTCCACCTTTGTGGAGCAGAATAACTGTTGCTCTGTGCCACTCCATGGGTATGTAGCCTGTGGAGAAGCTGAGTTTGAACAGTGTGTTTAGGTGAGGGATTAGTTCGTCTTTGAGCTTGTGTAGGATGCAGCCTGGGACACTGTCCGGTCCCATTGATGCTGAGTTTTTGGCTTTAGAGAGGGCTGTTTTAACCGGAGTGTCTGTGATTTCAGGGACTCTACATTCTTCTGGTATGGTTATGGGCCCTTTTGGGAGTGAGAGGGGGGTGAAGTTTGTGCTGAACCTGTCTGCCAGGATGTTGGCGATATCGGTCAGTTCAGTGTATTTTGTGCCATTCTGTACTAACTCCGAGCAGATCTGAGCATTGCCACTTAGATTCTTGACATAGCTAAAGAATGCCTTGTGGTTATGTTTGGAGTCCTTGGCAATTTTTCTTTCAAAGCTCGCCTTGGATGATTTTATGAGGGATCGTAGTTTCTTGCTGATACTGATCAGGGATGTCTTCCCTTCTTGGGATTTTACTCTTTTCTGTACTAGTTTCCTCCTTCTATTGTATAGCTTGTTTATGGCAGGAGTCCGCCAGACTGGTTTCCTTTTCTTGGAGGAGTGAGTCTTGGTTTTGCTTGGGATGGCACAATCCATGTATTCCTGTAGCTGCCTGTAGAATGCATTAGTAAAGGATTTTGCAGCTTGGATAGTGTTATCCTTCAGCATGGGGGCTTTGAAATTTTCCACTTCAGTCTTAAGTAACGTGAAGTTTGCTTTTAAAAAGTTTTTCATGATGGCTTTCTTGTCTGGGAGTGGGGGCAGAATATGGATATCCAAAGTGATTTGTTTATGGTCAGATCTAATCAATGAGGGGTTCACCTCTGGTGTGGAACACTGGTCGCCCATGTTGGTGATGACCAGGTCCAATATGTTGTCACCTCTGGTGGGAGTGTTGACCAGTTGAACCAGGGTGTTTTGAGTTAATAAATTATAGGAAAGGTTAGGCAAGGGAGTTAGTACTTGAGTAGTTCTCCCAGTTAATGTTTGGTTAATTGAAATCACCCTATATTAAGATGTTTGGTAGGACCTTTATGTTTCCCAGTGTTTCCAGAAATGCGGAATGGGGGTCCTGGGACATGGTGGGTGATCTGTAGCAAGTTATAATTTGAATTGCAGTTTTGTCCATTGTTAGTTGCACGTGGATGATCTCTGAAGTATTGTACTTTGCCACTAACCTGGAGGTGTGGGTATCCTTCATGAATATGGATACACCCCCACCTTTTGTATTTCGGTTTGGGTTCTGTGGCCGAAATGCATGGTATGAGTTGTAGCCTGGTAGTGCTGGGGTGCTCTCTGGAGCCTTAAACCAGGTTTCTCTTACTGCACATATATCGATTTTCTCCATACTGAGGAGTGCCTTGAGTGCATGCATTTTGAGGTTTAGACTTCTGGCATTGAGTAGCATTACCCTCAGTTTTTTGTTACTTGTGCTATTTACGGAGGTGGGTTTGTCTTTTGAGCCTTGCCTAAAAAATGCATTATGGGGGTGGCAAGAGCCTTGGCAAGAATTCGAAAGCCTAAGGGTGACAGGTGCAAGCCATCTCTAGCGAAGCAGCGTGGCTTGTTGAGCATGTCATCCCAGGTGGACAGACACTGGATCCCCTTTGAATGACACCAGAAACTTAGCCAATTTTTGAAATCGAAAATTTTTTCTTTATACCGTGGTACCATTCTTGGTGAGAGCAGGATGCTGCTCAGGGTCAAGGTCATACCTGCCTGGGCTATATGATCAGAGAGCTCTTTCATGTCTCTTTTCATGTAGTCCAGGGAGGTACAGCTCAGGTCATTCACACCAACATGGACAATGACAGAGTCATATTTGTACTTGTTCTGGAGTGACCTGAGTGCTTGTGTTATGTTGTGGATCCTGGCACCCGACAGGCAGCTAACAGTAACCTTCTCCTTATTCAGCCTAGTGAGTGGGACGTCAGTGTGCCTGAATATAGTGTCACCTATTACTAATATGTTGGGTATGTTATTTTGCCTTAAGGGCTGTGATTGCGTGGCACACTGGTTTTGTGAAGTATGTGTTTCATGGTTTGTGTTGTGAAGTATGTGTTTTATGTTGTTTGTGTTTCTCTCCAAATATACCATAAGCTTGTTTTTTCCTCACTTCATATTGCAATTCCTGTTTGTCTTAGACTAACTTACAATTTATTTCTCTACAAACCATCTACAATTTCTCTAAATATTAAATGATTGTCATATAACTTGTATCAGTTCTTAACCGGTATTTTTACAGCAGACTCCCTCTTATCCGGTGTCGCTGGGACCGGACATTAGTATCCAGTGTTGCTGGACCAGACCTTAGGCTGGATAAATGAATGGCTGGTTAATTAGAAAATGCAGACAAAATAGCATTTATAGGTCATAAATCAACTAGAATAATAGGATTTGTGTCAGTATACATATATAAATATGAAGTCTAAAACTCAAATGTCTGTCATTATTTAGCCCAGAGGAGACACAAGTGTTGTTCTTCTCTGCTGTCTTTTGCTAGGGCTACGGCAGAAATTTGATGGCTGGTTAAAGAGGAGGCTGGTTAAAGAGAGGCCAAATAAGAAGGAGTCTACTGTATATTATGTCTAATTTGTTATAATTATTTAAATGGGAGATGTTTTGTTTAATTTTTTAAGATTGTAAAATTATTGTTCTTAAAATGTTTTGTAATAATTTGGAGCTTTTCTCCCCAGGCCTCCACTGAAAATGGTCTTCTACTCAGTCAGACATTTTCGGTAATCAAATATTAAGAGATAGTTTCTTGCAGTTACCCTCTTCCATGGAAGAATTCAGTAAAACTGGCTAGAGCAGAAATACCCCACAACAAATACTAATACATAAATAAATAATAATAAATAATATATAATAATAAATAAATAAATGCTAATAAATTAGGTCAGCCTCTAACAGACAGTTATGGTGGAGATAACTCATTAATCTTTTAACTTCCTTCTGTACGGGCTGGTATAGACATAGCCAGAAATAACTGTTTGAACTTGTAAAATTAAATTAGCTTAAGTAGTAAACAATACTGGAAAGAAAACAAATAGAGCATACTTTCTACATGAGTTTTCTTTTCCTTTTAAAAACATAATTTATATTATTAATGGACCTCTGCCCCCAGTACTGCTGGACCTATTGCCAATAGAGCACATATGAGCTAGATGCTAGTGCCCATGTTTTGTACTCACCCCTAGCAGTCAGACGCCAGTGTCTTTAGTTCGCTCAGTTCACAGTCCATCTACTTCTCACAGGCAAATTCTAGTTGTTATTCATCAGTGCCTTCTGCATCACGTCTTCTAAAATATTGCTTATGGATTTCATAATTGTAATAAAACTATATGTCCTTTGCCCTTGGATTTACATGTAAGTAATCATGTGTGTTTCCCATTCTCTTAAGACTATTGCTGCAGCAGTTGCATTGTCGCCTCACAGTAAGAAGTTCTCTGGTTGGATTCTCAGCTGGGGTGCCTTCTGTGCGAAGTCTGCATGTCCTCCCTGCATCTGTGTGTGTTTCCTCCGGGTGTTCCGGTTTCCTCCCATGTTACAAAGACATGCGTCTGGAGTGTTTCTCCCCAGGCCTCTGCTGAAAATTGGCTTTGTCCCAAGTCAGACTTTCCTGGTAAACAAATGTTAAATAAAAATAAATAAAAATAAAATATTATACTGAGTAATTATCTATATTCCTCTGCCTAAGTTATCTTGGTTGGAGTAACTTGAAGCAGACTGAGTATCCCCTTACAGCATTTCATCAGCTTTCAGCTTTTTTCTCTATTATATATGTGTGTGTGTGTGTGTGTGTGTGTGTGTGTGTGTGTGTGTGTGTGTGTGTGTGTGTGTGTGTGTGTGTGTGTGTGTACATATATATATATATATATATATATATATATATATATATATATTGGTTCCCCACACTTAATCTAAACCTCATTTAATCGAGAGTCCAAAAACTGACTGCCTAATATCTAAACTGCACAATATTGACACATAAAATACTAACATGAGGGAAATTATACTAGGGAAGGGTTTATACCCTTCCCTCCACTGTTGTGTGACTTCAGAGTTGGTATAAATAAATAACAGGGAATGTGACAAAATGTAACCCTATAGAAAAACATTGAAAAATCTGACAAAAACAAATTACATTTTGTTAATGTTTTTGTGAGGGGTAGGGAAGCACCCCTTTACCCTCCACATGCCCTGTTAATTACATATACCAAATCTGAGGTCACACAGCGGTGGAAAAAGGGTACAACCCTTCATTACTATGACTTCCATTTTGTCAGTATTTTATGTTTAATTCTTTACTGTGTCGACATTTTGCAGTGTTGATATTATGTAGTCAGTCTTTTGACTCAATTAAATGAGGGTTAGATTAAGTGTACTTAACCCATATATATAAATAGATGAATAGATAGATAGATATTGTGCGATCTCAGAATTATTATATATGTAATAAGCAGGGGATGTGTTGAGTGCCGGATGCCCCCCTACAATGTTTTAATATTTTTTTAACTTTTTTTTTTTTTTTTTGCATTCACTGAGGTTATTGGTCAGCTCATTTGTTGTAGCATGTAGATGTTCACATTGTCAACATTTTGTGGTCAACTTGTAGACTTTTGGGTCTGTCAACAAAACATGTTAGATATATATATATATATATATATATATATATATATATATATATATATATATATATATATATATATATATATATATATATATATATATATATATGAAGAAATTCGGAAAATGACAAAAATCAAAGTGTGTCCCCTCTGCACCCCTCACCCCCTTGCTTATATATACTGACTTTATGGTTGCACAGTTCGGAAAAGAAGACAAAAACACCACAAACCGTTAATTAGTGCTAGAGCATAAACACAAACATCTATACAGCTGGGGGCACAACAGGATGTGGACCATTGCAATCCAAACATACTCTGTTAGTCTTACATTCCTAATAACTCCAGGGATGAGAATGACAGAATAACAAATTTCTACACTTTTCAGGCAGATTAGTTTTCAGTCAAATGGATTTGAGCATTTGTTTTTTAGGCAAATCAGCACCCAGGCAAATGTTATAGGTAAACTTTAATTTAAAAAAAAATCCCAAACTTCTACAACACAAATGTCAAAACACCACTATGCAACCACTGAAAAACAAGCGTGCTCCCCAACCTAGGGGATTGTTAATATCGCACACCTGCCAGTCATCTGTCTTTTGTATGCAACTGTCAGCAAAACATATGTCAGTATTTGTGTGTTTCACTTATTTCAGCACTCCCATATGTATATGTATATCTATATCTATATCTGTATCTAGATCTAGATCTAGATCTAGATCTGTACCTATATACGTGTCAGACTTTGTATCAAATGAACAGTGTCCTGACACACAGTAGGAGTATGCTAAATGGTAGACACAGAGAAGAGGTTGACAGGTGTGCAAGAACGACAGTCCCTGAGTAGAGAAATGTTTCCTTTCTCTAGGGATTGAGCAATCTCAGAGGTAGCATATAAAATCAGCAGGGAGTGTGTGGGGCACCCCCTGCAAAAACACTTGCCATTGGTTTACTGCTGTCTGGAGTAATCCCGGAAGCATGCACAGACAGTGTCATTCTTTAGTGCCTTCAGTGTTAGGACATCAGTCTGTAGGGTGTCAGGACACTGTACGTTTGATACATTCGATACAGTGTCCTACACCCATATATAAATATATTTGTATATATATATATATATATATATATATATATATATATATATATATATATGTGTGTGTGTGTGTGTGTGTGTGTGTGTGTGTGTATATATGTATATGGGTCTACTTCATTTGCTCGAACTGCTACAACATTGAATACCATAAAATCAAGACCACAACAACAAAACTGTAAACACTGAAACTTCACAAAACCAAAGCCCACAAAAACGAACACACAGAAAAAATCAAAACATCGAGTCCCAAAATAACACTCATTCTCCGACAACTATTCCACCACAAAAAAAAAAAAAAAAAAAAAAAAACAACACTAAAAACAGTAATTTAACATTTTTTGTAGGGGGGCAAGCCCCCCATGCACCCACCCCCACACTCCCTGCAAATTTAATATATCAACTCCAATATCACTACAGTGGGGAAAAGGCAAACAAGCAATCTCCATACAAACTTATAAATAATCAGTCATGTCTGCACCTCTTCAATAGACAAAACACCTTCCCCAGTCTACAATTTCCACTGAAAACTGTCCTTTTCACAAACAGATAAAAATGGGAAACTGAAAATGTCCCTACCTTTTTGCATACAGCCCAAACAGCAAGTACAACAATCTCCCTTACACAACCAACATAACATCTGCCATGATGCTATAACACAAACAAAATATTCTTAAAGTCACAGTACATAACTAAAAGTATTCAAAACAAATAAAATAACTCTACTGATAACAAAGATCTTACTAACAAAACCTATAGTGTAGCTTTTAAAACATTTTTTCATACCACAATCAAAATACAAACCTAACAGACTTACACTCAACTCTAAACTTTCTATCTTTAATATTTTCGATATTAAGGTCTCAGCTTTTTAAAGCTCTACATTATGGAAGTTTGAGCTTTCAAAGGGGATCCAGATGTGTGTGTGCGTGTGTGTGTGTGTGTGTGTGTGTGTGTGTGTGTGTGTGTGTGTGTGTGTGTGTGTGTGTGTGTGTGTGTGTGTGTTCATACACTATATATAGTGTTTTGTTTTTATTGTTCCGGGGTTTTATTTTTCATCACTCTGCCATTCCTGTTGTTTTCTAGTTGCATAGATAAATAGATAGGTATAAACTAGCTAATCACAGTTAATTCTTACTATATTTAGAATTAGTTTATAGCTAGAAAATGTAGTACTGAGGCAATAATAAAGCAAATCATGAACACCTTTTAAATGCTGCTGTTGATAACTAAAGTTTTATGAAGCCTCACAAATGCATTAATTGAACTGTAGGTTTAAGGAATAGAACTCACAGCCCACTCCAATCCAGTGAAGTGTAAGTAACTCATTATAAGCTCAACATAATTGCATGCACATATACATACATGTATACATACATACACATATATATGCATACATACACACATACATGCACACATGTATACATGCATGAAGAGAAAGGAATGTACTGACAGACTATACAGTGATGCACCATATAACAAGTGAAACTTTTTTCTGTTCTGTCGGCCCAAGTTGCCCCTTGTAAGTGAACCTGGGCTGTAAATAATGCTCTACTGTGCTCCTTTATTTCTTACTTATTTACATTAAATACAATTAAAAAGCAAAATAAAAGGATGGTGTACCTTTCTCTTTTGATTCAGAGCCTCTTGAATCATTTCAGAGTTGAACACCACAAAGGCGGACCCTCCACAGAACTAACCAATTACCGCCCTATAGCTATTCTCTCTCCACTCTCCAAAATACTAGAGAGATGCATACACTTTCAGGCCTCAGATTACCTCCTTACTAACAACCTCCTTTCCAATACTCAGCATGGTTTCTGACCAAACCATAGCACCACCACTGCCTTACTCTCCTTTACTAACACTATCCTTCAGCATAAAAACAATGGCTATCTCTCCTCTGCTACTTTCCTAGACCTATCTAAAGCATTTGACATGGTCCCACACAAACAACTTATCTCTGTCCTCAATAACCTATCCTTCTCACAATCAGTCACCAACTGGTTTCAGAGTTACCTGTCTGACCGCCAACAATCCGTTGTATGGCAGAATGACATATCTCCCCAACTACCTGTCTCCATAGGGGTTCCCCAAGGATCCATCCTTGGACCCCTACTCTTCTCTGTTTTCACCAGTAATCTAGTCTCTGCCACCAAACATGGCACACTCATACAATACGCAGATGACTCAACCATCATCTGCTCAGCCCAGTCCCTACCCAAACTGCAAAAAGTCACACAGGAAGCCTTTTCCTCTATTGAAACTTGGTTATCTGATGCCCAGTTAGTACTTAACCCAAACAAAACTAAACTAGTCATCTTCCAACCCACCAAACATACTCAAAACAACTCTCACTTTAACATCACAGCAAAAGACAACATCACTATATACCCAACTGAACACACCAAATTACTAGGAGTGGAAATAGACAATAAACTAAAATTTGACATTCACATATCCATGACCATAAAAAAAGTCCACAAAAAACTAGGAGCGTTATACAGAAATAAGCAACTTCTCACCAAAGCAGCAAAGATCTCAATAGCAAATTTCCACCTTATCTCCACCCTACTTTATGCCTTTCTAATATATACCAACCTAAGGCAATGCGATCTAAACAAGCTAGAGACCTGCTACAACAAAATCGCCAAATTCACCACAGGGGCATCCTACCATAGTCACCACTGTCTCTCACTTGCTGAACTGGGCTGGCTTGAACTCCCTCACCTCCTTCAATGGTATCAACTCTCACTCGCCTACAAACTAGTAAACCATCCACTAAATGTCCCATCCCTCCAGAATCTACTCCAACCCTATCGCACCACCAGACCACTAAGATCCAGCAACAAAAATCACTTGCAGATCACTAAAGCCAATAACTCTGCTGGTGAAGCACTATTCTCTTGCACCATAGCCAAATTATGGAACTCCCTCCCACCCACAATTACCTCCATACCATCATGCACTCACTTCAAAACTTTACTAAAAGCGGACCTAAAAACATGCTGGCTATGCCCTTGCAACTCCCACTCTAATATCACCCACTCCATCCAACCTCTACCTTTCTTTCCACTCCACTAACTACCTTGATTATAGCAAGCTCAGATTCTCATAAGCCTAGTACTTATTATACAGCAGGAACTTCTCATTGTAACATTTGTTAATGTCTGTTATGTACTTCACAGATAAAGATTCTAGTTGTCTACTGATGTACTATGTTCTTCATCTGTAAATATGTTGTAAGTAATTGCTATGTTAAATTGTTAATCGCTATGTAATCCAATGTAACTACTGTCTGTTTATTTTAACTGTGGAGCTTTTCTCCCCGGGCCTCCAATGAAAAAGGACCTACGTCCAGTCGGACACTCCCGGTCAACCAATATAAATAAATAAATAAAATAAACTGTAAACTGAAAGTTACCTCCAGTTTTTCATTTCCTGGATGCCCATATGTGCTTGAACATACGTCACAGGTTCTTTGTTTCCATATAGTTGCTTGTCTGCTACATGTGGTAGAGATATACAGGAGCTCAGACTCCAGTTTTATTATCACCTCTAAGATCACACCGTCTTGAACAAAAAAAATACACATTTTTATTTGAATGGTTCATCTTCTTCTGTTTTGAATGAGCCCCACGTAAAAATAATAATGAAAAGGGAGTCGGGACAAATTCCCAAAGTTAGAACGGAAGGGGACATTGAGAAAGACTGAACTTAATGTGAATATATCTGTATATGTGCACATGTCTATAATTATATTTGTATTCAACAAAATAGTTTTGCACAGCTGCAATCAGACATTTGTGACTAGACATTTTGTGGTTTGAGGACTCAGAATATAACAATTAACAAATATTGCTAATCATGTTAATGACTATTTGGACACTGGCAGTATTTTCTGTTTCAGACTTCACAATTTCCTCGCCACATGTTTGATTATTTATTTGCGGATCATTCCTTTTACTTGCCAGCTCCATTTTCTATGTACCTCATTTTTGTAGATCTTTTCAGGAGTTTGTTGCTGTTCAGTTTTCAAGATCTTCCTTAGGTTCTCCAGCATCCCAGACACATATAAAGATCCCTTGTACTCACTTTCAGCAGGGAATGTCTACATCCTCGCATCATGTCTTAGTCTTTACTCAGCTTTGCTATCTCAGTAAATAAGCACATCAGTACGGACACACACCAACACACACACACACACACACACACACACACACACACACACACACACACACACACACACACACACACACATGCTCACCCCCCCACACACTCACACGTGCATACACATACACACTCCCACACACTCACACAAACACACACAACCACAAACACACCTCCACCCACAACCACACACACACACACGCTCACACGCACACACCCACACCCACACCACACACCACACACACACACACACACACACACAAACACACACACAGACACACACATACACACACACACACACACACACACACACACACACACATATACACACACACACACATACACACACACATGCACACACACACACACACACACACACATACACACACACACACACACACACACACACACACACACACACACACACACACATACACACACACCCACAACCACACACCCACATACACACACACACACAGACACACACACACACACACACACACACACATATACACACACACACATGTACACACACACACACACACACACACACACACACACACACACATTCACTGGACATATCTAAGAGCATTCCTGTTTGCTTATAAAGTAGAATAGGCTTGCAAGTGCCATAGAGTTAAAAGTTAACATTAATCACTTTTAAGGCAACATAATATCTCAGATTCATTATGGGAGGTAGTATTCAAGCACCTGTGTTTCCTCTATTCTGAGTTTATCTGTCTACAGGTAAAGTTATGGCTCACAAGTGGGAAAGTTAAATGAAAATAAAATACAAAATAATATATAAAAGACAGGATGACTGAGCAGGACACCTTTCTTTTTTCACCTTTTAAAAGCATGTCAGATAATATCTTCAGATCCTTCCACAACCACTCAACTGTACCTGATTTTCAGGGATGTCCCTGATTTTGACTCAAATTTTAGCTCTGTGCCTCTTAATCCCTCCTAAAACTGGTGACTTTTGGAGGAAAGTTGGTGAATTGCACTCACTGAATAAGGACAATAACTAAGAGTGTAGAAGCTATAGAACTGTTGGGCTGGATAAAGTACATATGGCAAGTGAAAGTAAATGCTAGCCAAGCACCAGGTCTAAATGATGGAAAACTTTAAGGTTTATTTAAAAAGAAGGGAGTTGGCTGATTGGGTCTAATCATATTACATACTTTGCTCATGTAACTACTTTCTTCACATTGCTGACTTGCAGCTTATATAAAATGAATGTGTTTCTTAGTGTTTTCATAGTCTGCAGGAGGCCACTGGGAGGATGAACATGTTTTCTGTGATATTGTTTTTCTACATATTTATTATTTTATTAAAGTGGAACTATACTTTGCATAATTTATTTTGTGCGGAAATCAGATCAGAAGCCAAAGTACTATCAATTGCAGAAAGGCTGAAGACAACATATTACAGGTTCAGACACGTGCAGAAAAACAGAAGACAATCTGGTGAAAAAGATGGAAGAAGACAAGCGGAAACTTGTGCAACTCTTTTCATCTTTTTCTTTCCATTTCTTCCTCTTTGCAGTGTTTTCTTCTCTGCCCCTCTGTTAAACCAGTGTATTTGTTTATTAATTTATTTTTATTTCTTAACCATGCGGTCCAGCTGGACAAATTCAGTTCTTAGTGATGTCTGCTGGAGAAAAAGTTAGCGTTAATCAATACGGAGGTGATATAACAACATGTGATTCACACTTATAATGACAGTGATTAGTACAGAGCAAAGAAAACTAGTTTGATTTCTGATCTGAGCTCTAGACCAGACCTAAGCACATCAGGGCAGCAGTTTCTGAGATGAGAGAGAGTATATAACATCAGAAGGAATGTATAAAAGCAACAGGATATGCAGGTACAATGCATATATCTGAAAGGGTATGTATAGGGTATAACTTATTTCAAGCACCCAAAACAAATAATGAGGAAACTTTTCTGTGTGGTAGACCTCAAATTCCCTGGAGTTCAGGCGCCTAATAAAAACCATACTGTGAATATCCCACCTAATAACAGGTGGTAGAAATACTTTCTTTAAAAAGTTTCCAAAGTATAAATCCAATAATGAAAGTAGGCAAGGAGAAGCTAGTTCAAGTCGAATCTTCGTTATTAAAAACACTGAAAAACAGAATAAAGTGTAGAAATTCACCATTCCATTTATATACCTGTTTAAAATAGGGTTGCCACCCCTCCGTTTTTTTCCGGACTATCCGGAAATCAAACTGATTCTCAGGTAGCCCAGAAAACAATGTACAGACTCCGGTATTCTGTTTCAAAAAGGAAACAGACTATCGGAGTTTGTAAATCGTCTGATTTACTATGCTTTTTTACAGAAAAGCATAGCAAATCACCCGAAAGCAGGCAGCAGGAATGGAAAAAAAGGGTGTTCCACACATGGTGATGTCACCGTGATGTCACAAAATGGGTGGAATGTGGGCGGGAGAGGGGTGGGATGGGCGGGGTTACTGGTGACACTAGGGGTGTGGCTTTACTCCGGTTTTAGCCACGACAAAAGGTGGCAACCCTAGTTTAAAAGTATGTTTGAATGCATGGGAGTGGTTTACTATGGTAGCTGTGTTGTAAAAGGCAATTAGCATGTTTGCTAGCTAAATACCCCTTACTCCGGTTTTAGCCACGACGAAAGGTGGCAACCTTAGTTTAAAAGTATGTTTGAATGCATGGGAGTGGTTTACTATGGTAGCTGTGTTGTAAAAGGCAATTAGCATGTTTGCTAGCTAAATACCCCTTCCCCCACTCACCAGTGTGATATTCAACACAGTGCTTCCCTACTTTAAGGTTTGTGATTCCAGCATATGTTAAACTAAACTAAAAGTTAAACTAAAAATGATGCATTAGTAATTGTTTAAACTTCCTGAAAGCATTTCATTGTAGTATCAAAAAAGAAAAAGTTAATACAGGTCTTCAAAATTTCTTAGAAATCTTTTCAATCAACATTCAGAAACATTTTTAGCATAGATCACTTTCGTCTATCAGAACTTTTTCATGTGTGTCAAGTGGGAAAAGCAACTAAAAATTACAATTTAAATAATATATAACACTACATTTTGTTGGGCTAAAACAACACATATTATTTAAGAAATTGCAGTAGAAAAAACAAATCCTAAATAAAAACCCACCAAACACTTGAGAATATATACATATACATAAGTCGATTCATCTGAAATGATAAATCTATTAAAGAATTTAAAAGTAAAATACACTCAGAAGTCTACTGTTATAAGAATCAGAGCAGATTCATAAGATACCTTCTCACATTTTTTATAACTTGGACTTTTAATTACCATAGAACCACATTATAGCTGGGTTAGATAAATTAACTTCTGGAAATATTGGCTCCAATATTATAACATTCATAAATTTTAAACAGGGTCCTGCTTTCGCATTTTTTTCTAGAGTTCTCAGACCTGAGCGAATATCACTGCTGTGAGCATGAACGAATGTTCTTCTTCTTCTTTAATAGATTTATCGTCTGAGATTAATAGACTTGTGTACATATATATATATATATATATATATATATATATATATATATATATATGGGATCCATACAGATCACCAAACGGCAACATAACCGAAACAGATTCGGCCGGGCATACTTGTGCAAAAGCGCTTTTCACTGAAAGGCACTTTTGCGTAAGTATGCCTGTTGCGGAGATCGTACTACAGTGAGAATAAGGGAAAAATTCCTTTTTCCCCACTGTAGTGGGATCTCGGAGTAAGAATATTTAGGTAGGGGGGTGTGGGGGGTGCAGGGGGACTTGCCCCCCTGCAAAACGTAAAAGTAATTTTTTTGTTTTTTTTTTTAAACACACTTTAACGAAAGGGCTTTTTCGGTGAAAGCGCTTTCGTTAAAGTGTGTCAATAGTCCTAGATCCATGTATATATATATATATATATATATATATATATATATATATATATATATATATATATATATATATACACACACACACACACACACACACACACACACACACACACACACACACACACACACACACACACACATACACACACACACTGTCTAGTGTTTGGTAGGTTTTTATTTAGGATTTGTTTTTTTTTTACTACATTTTCTTAAATAATATGTATTGTTATTGACACTCAGTATATTAACATACTGGGTTTGTGAGACTTTGAGGGACACCACGGAGACTGTTTATTTCAAGCACCCCATTGCATTTTCTTGTAGGAGTTGCATGTCTTTAAGTGAGTGACTATGGCTGACTGGTAGCCATGCAGTTTTAGCAGTGTACCTTAATGAACAATGATAATAAGGAATCAATGCATGTACTATCACGCCGGTATGTCAACAAGACAAGAGAACTGGTAAAAATATATTTTATTTAATAACTGTGCATCACTTCTTTTTCTTGTTTCTATTTCTATCAAAGTAATGCACACAATATTATAACATTCATAGTGTTTATGAATGTTATAATATTGGAGCCAATATTTCCAGAAGTTAATTTATCTAACCCAGCTATAATGTGATTCTATGGTAATTAAAAGTCCAAGTTATAAAAAATGTGAGAATGTATCTTATGAATGTGCCCTGATTCTAATAACAGTAGATTTCTGAGTGTATTTTACTTTAAAATTCTTTAATAACTTTATCATTTCAGATGAATCGACTTATGTATATGTATATATTCTCAAGTCAGAGTGTCAGAGTATTGAGAAAGGAATTCATACACAATTATGAATGGAAAAATCTCTTTACATTTCTGCTGGTTCACATACCTCTCAACTGTGCAGATTTTCACAGTATGTTCAGATTTCTGTTGTATATTTTTGGTCCGTTTTTCATGAAATTGTGGTTTTCTGGCAAATTAGAATCAAATCATTAAAGACTGAAGTTAGAAAATAATGACAGGTATTTGAGTTTGAGGCTTCATACCCTTCACAAAATTGATACTATCAACTTTCTGAGTTTGTAAGAACAATATTTAAATATTGTCCCTATTTTTGGGCCTTTGTGCCACTTTTATTTATGGCTTTGTCCAGATTTCTTTCTCTAAGAGGTTGAGGGGTATGGCTGCTTCCATTCCTTTTCTTAACAATAATGCCACAACAAGGGGGCAGGGCTTCTCTCCCTGCATCCCCTTCCATAAGAACTGTGTTGTGAGAAATCGCATTTGTATATTTCAAATAAAGGTGTACAAGTGAATACAATGTGATTTTGCAGATCCACCTACTAGTGAGCAATTACACAACCTAGACGAATAACAAATGCAGAATGAATGTCTTTTAATTTGAAAGGAAGCCACATTTGTGCTTTTAAGTTGTAATAATAGTGATGCAGTAAATCTGTTTACATTGGCATTCAATTTGTTATTTCTTTTTTCTCATTAATGTTTGCTCATCCAGGTTCAGAGGAGTTTAAGCAGATGCCAGAGGGATTTCACTGGCTTCCTATTTTTTTTTCTGCTCTGCTTATTTTGATGACATTTTATTTATTTTATGGAGTTAACCTAAAAAAATTGGCACAGTTTTCAGACATTTTACAAAAAGGTTTGCATGTGTTTTGATTGATATGTATTAGAAGTAATTTTGATGCAGTACAAAAACTTTTTAGCTGTACTTCACAGTTAAGACCTGCAAAGTCTTAAATTAAGCTTCACCATGTACAGTCATGTACTTTTTTGTTTGTTTGCAAAACAATGAAAAACATTTCTCCACACAACTTTTTCCAGAGATTCAGCACTCTTTTACATTTAAAAAACAACTGTGTTGCATGTTCCTCCCCACATAATAAACATGCGCTTTCATCTTTCTTTTAATATGCCATGTTCCCTTTTACTGGTAACTTATTTATTACCAGTCTCCATAGGAAATCTTGACACTCTACTGTCTTGGTACACCACTCTTTCCTGACTTTAATGGCTTTAATCTTTTCTTCTTTTAAATTTTCCCATAGACTTACATCCTAATATTGATTCATCATGTTATTATACCACATCCTTCTATCTTTCTCTATATCATCAATTTTTATTTTCTATGTTAGTATTTTTTCTTGATAATTTTAAATTTACATATTCTTTCTCCTTTTTTCATTCTAATTATCTCCCAGAACATTTTGTACTTATATTTAAACATTCTCAATATTAATTTCTGATTCTGTTCTTGTGCCCCACTTTAATACTCTAGACAAGTTTAAATATGTAGAATAAACAAGTGGATTTAGTAACCAAATTCACTTATATAAAACATGCTTCTTTTCACTGGTTTTAATCTTGAACCCCCGCATGAAAGAAAACACAATTGCACAATTTTCTTTTCATATTCTTCAGGGATCATATAAATATTTGACATATATGCTATTTCCCTCATTAATACAGAATCCATCAGACAAACATTTTTTCCTGAATGCAAATCTTTATGTCCTCCACAGAAGACAAATTTCTTTCATTTTTTTAAATCAAACCCTCCCATTGCATTATAACTATTTTTTCCCAAGCAAAGACACTTTATTCACTGAAAAATATATACTCTCAGTTTTCATCACATCATGCAAACCTTAGTTTATTTTTATTCAAAGCCATTCCCATTTCCTTTAAACATCCATTCAAACAAAACAAAAATTGCCTCTTCCATAGTTTTTCTTAGCAACTACCAGTATATATTATGTATATGCCAAAACTACTGAAATCACCACCCCCTTTTGCATCACATATCTAGCATCTTTCATTTTATAAGCTACTTCACATATCATCACATTCATTACCAGTACAAACAATATCCCACTCATGGGAAATCCTTGTCTTATATCACATTTCATGCATATTTCTTTACTCTTCCACCCATTCACTAACACGCTCACTCTATTATATTGACATGCTGACAAATGCACTTTCCTAATTCTATTACCTATTCCATACTTCTCTATAACATCCCACAAAGCACCATGTCCTACTTTATCAAATGCCTTGCTAATATCACATACCATAAGTTTCATATCCTCCCTTTTACTTATAATATCATCCACAGTTTCTCTCACAACCAATACAATTCTTGAAATCCTTTCCCTTTTATACTGTATATACTTTCTTCCATAATATCCCTCCTTCTTCCTTCCATTCAGCTCTGTATTATTTTCATACAAATGTTATAATCCGTGTTATTTAGTGTGATGAGTCTCCATTGTTTTATTTTATTCTTCTCATCTTTCTTCCATATACAGTTTAATATCCCACTTTATTACTCTTCATTAACAAGCCATTCCTTCAACCATTCCTTCAGTACATTTACAAACTACTGTCTTTGCTAATCTGTTCATTTCTTGTACATTCCATACCCTATAGCGTTTGGGCCTGATACTGAATCAACATTTATTTTCGTAAGTACTTCATCCAATTCCTTAAAAGTAATTTCTTTTTCAAATTCTTCCTTAACTCATTCTAGAAATTTTCTCTTTCCATTCTCTATTTCTTTTTTTTTTATTCTTATACGATATTTTTGCATTTATATCACGTTATCAAAAGATGAAAATAGCGAACGCTATTTCATTGAATCTAAAATATCTAAACCACATAATATCGAACATTCAGAACAGTGAATTTTTTTCCCAAGGAAAAAATTTGCTATCCCAAAAAACATACACACAACACAAGCACACCTAAAAAAAATCAATACACATACTTATAATCCTACAACTAACCCTACACTAAACTATATATACACCACTATCTATCCACTTACCTTAACCCAAACCCTAACCCTAAGGTCCGTCACTATCGCACACTCACCTAACCCGTGCCCTAACTCACTTAACCCGCCCCTAAACGTAATTCACCTAACCAGCGCCCTAGCCCTAACTCATCTAACCCGTACCATAAGCTTAACAACCATACAATTGCACACTTACCTGAACCCGACCCATAAATCTCCACCACAGTGCTGAAAATAGCGAAGCCACAGAACCGGCCAACCAAATTCTTTCCCTTGGAAAGAATTCAGTGTTCTGCAGCTTCACTATTATTAGCGTTTAATTAAAACGGGTCGATATTAGAACATTCGAAGTTTTAAAACTTAGATGTTCTGATATAGACCCATATTTTCTATGTGATGTACCACAGCACTCACTATTTACTCATGTTCATTTTACCTCACCTTTTACATTTTACATTTTACATTTCACTCATATTAATATCCTCCTTTACTGCTTCACCCAATTATACATATACCTCCTCCCTTCCCCTTTGTAAACAATACCTCAGCCTAAACAGTAATGCCTTATTTTTTATCAATTTCTTTTATATAGTTTATTTTCCGTATCATAATAATCCCTTATATTATTATCTAAATTCTCTAATAAATTTATATACGTTTTCCAATACTTCACTTTCTTTTCCTTTGTTACTTCACCCTGTCACTGGGAAAAAAAATGTTTTTTATTCTTTTTAAATTCAATCTGCCATTCAGATCATTTTTTGTAAAAGTCCTTCATGGCTATATGAACCTCCCATAAATGCAATACTTCCCACTCTTTTATTTCATACTAGAGCTCTCAGTTATCCAGATTTTTGCAGAATGCCCAGATTTTTGCCTGAAAATTTTGGTCTGTTTGTCATAAAATTTGTGGTTTTCTGGCAAATCACTGAGGTTTGAAGTCAATAAGCAATGACATATATTTGATTTTCAGACTCCATACCGTTCAGGAAAATGTATGCCAACACAAGTTTATAAGAGCAATATTCAGAATCTCTCTATTTTTGGGCACTTGTCCCCCCATTGTTTTTGGCTTTGTCCAGATTTCTTTTGCTAAGCGGTTTATGTTTTTTGTACTATAATTTATCATTTATTGTTTTTATTGTCTTTCCTATTGTAATATGCTCCCTTTCTTCCATCACCTCCATCCACATTGCTAAATGTTCCAATAAACATGTCACAAATCTATCACCATTTGCTACCCCATGCCTTCTGATAATTCAAAATAATCAAGTTCAGATCCAAGTGCTCCCTTCTATAAGTCCATTGACTTTTGCTCCCCACAGCTAATTTACATTTTATCACTTTCTGTATTTTTATATAGTTCCCTTTCTTTTTACATTTTCCACTTAAATCACAATTAAACTCCCCTGCAGTTATAATGTTCATGTTAACCATTGCGTAGTCTGATATTTGATGAAAGAGATAATCTCTTTTCTTGTTAGTTATATATGCATGTAATGCTATAATTCTATAATCGCGTTCTCTCCACCTCGCATCCACAGCAATTACCCTTCCCATCCTTACCAATGTTACATTTAGTAGTTTCATTGTTTTTTATACAACACAGCCACTCCAGAAGAACACTCACTTCCTAAGTTCAATATTTCTACCCCCACAATATTTCTGTTTGCATCCACATCAGATTTAGCACACCATTCCAGTAGCGCTATCCCATTTACTGTGTAAATAATACTGTTCACTTTACTGAAAGTACTCTAAAATTGTTGAGTTTTCCTCCTTTTTAAGTTTAGGAGAAATATGTTTAAATTTTCCTTTTCTTATTGTTACTCTTTCCTGTGTTTATGTACAAATAATTTTTGATCCTCAGAATCCTATTTTTCTCTGGCTAGAACTTCAAAAAAATCATTACCATCAGTCCTTTCTCCTGACCTCTATTACTGCATACACCATATCTCTTCATTTTCCTCTCCATCTTGTTTTTTCTTCACCTGTTTTACCCTTTTCTTCAGCCTAGTCTTCTCCTTTGTCATGCATGTTTTCTTCCCTTCCCCTTCTTTTTCATTATGTATGGTTTGCTCTTGACAATCCATCCAAAGATCCCTTTTTTTCCACAAGCTACATTCAGGCATACATCCTCTTGCTGTATGTCCTTTCTGCCCACACTTGTTACATCATAACTTGTCAACATCATTAATTAAATGAGAAAAATCTGCACAAAAGAGCCATGATTTAGGCTGATCAACATATCTTAATGTCCCTCTATGACCAGCCACAAAATAGTACTT
Organism: Protopterus annectens; assembly: GCF_019279795.1. Lineage (NCBI taxonomy): Eukaryota > Metazoa > Chordata > Ceratodontiformes > Protopteridae > Protopterus > Protopterus annectens. The sequence continues at coordinate 1,437,003 of NC_056750.1, forward strand.
GACAAGTGTTTCACCATCCATGTTTTTTTTACATTTCAAAACAGCTTCCAGCTTCCACCCTCCATTCCATAAATTTCTCTCATCTCTTTCACAATATTATCAACAGTTTCACTCAGACCCTGCATGCATTTTAACATTGTCCTCTTCCAGTTGATCAGTTCTAAACTGCAAAGTAACATTTATTTATTTATTTAACATGTGTTTACCGGGAAAGTAATACTTGGAATGAGGCAATTTTCATCAGAGGCCTGGGGAGAAATGCTCCAGACGCATGCCTTTGAAATATTTGTTACATTTATTTAATTTATTGTCATCATTTATTTATTATTTATTTATTGTTATCATTTATTTATTGTTAACATTTAAGTTAAAATTAAATAATTGTTCCATAGATAAATGTTCTTCTTTTTCTTCTTGTGGTCAGTTCCAGAAATGTCATCATCAGTCCATCAGTTTCAGATGATAAGTCACAAAAAGACCAGATTTCTTAAGCTTTAAAACTGAGCACAACTACCAAATCATCCCATATATAACATCTGCCTCTGCAGCATCAGTTTTTGTTCTTGTGCTCAAAGTTGGTCTTTTTAAAAACAGTTTTACTTACAGTTTTCTGCTGCTCTCCTTTTTTGCCTGCTGTCACAGCTACATATGCTTTAGTTACTGCATTATCTGCTGCCTGATCACCAGGTTCCTTTTACATATTACTGTTCTCAGCACTTCAGAAAAGGCTACCTGCCATCTCACCCCATGAAACAGCAGAATTGTCAGCTGGATCGTCCTGCTTGATTTAACAGAGCATCATCTGCAAGCCCTCCTGACACCAGTTCTATTTTCTGCAACACTTCAACAGGTTGCAAGAATCTTTTTTTACATTCAGAAGCTCCATATCAAAGACATTTTTCTCCAAATTTTTACTTTCCAACTCCACCCACTCCATATCATTTCATATGATTTAACCCAGGGAAATACGTCCCTTGGCCGTTATGTGGAGTATGCCCATTTTCCAATTTGGACTGATCTCGGAGTTGGTATATTTAGATGGAGGGGTGGGAGAGCACAGCCCCCCCACACACATCTAGGGGTGTGGGGGGCAAAGACCTCCCCTTGATTTCGGATATAAAGTTTTTTTTTTTTGATTCGGTCAAGGGAAGTGTTTCCCTTGGTTGAATCGGCCATTTGACATTTTTAGATAACGATATTACAACATCGAGCTTTAGTTATTCGATTAACTAGAGCTTTGATGTTGTAATATAGATGCATCTCCAATACTTAAGATTGATTTATTAAGACAAGAGGCAGTAATAATCATATTCAAAGACTGCACATTTATATGTAAGCAGAGCAGGATGTTTTAGAGTCAGTAATCACTGCCTTTGTGGTTGAGAGAAAAGCATTTTACTGTATTCACTGAGGCAACTTATGAGAACTACTTAGACAAATTTTCCTAGCTGAGGTTATTGCAAAGTGGCTCAAGCATTATATTACTCATCTTTTGGTTTGAGTCTCCCTTTTTTGTTTTTACAAGGGGAAGTGCCAGGGTGGCTGTGGAGCCCTTAAATAGATTGTTAAATACTCATCCGAGCTGGATAGGATGTACCCTTTATGGAGTAATTACCAAGGCCCTCATTTTGCTGATGATCAGTGATTTTAATGCATGATCTGGCTCAAGATGTGGGGATAGTTTATAGGTGTTTTCCTAGAACTTGGGGAAGTTTATGGACATAACATAAATGTGGCCAAAACTGTACTTTTTTAAGCTTATGGAACAGTCCTGGTGTTCCAGCAGCAAGTCACCCCTGTTCATAGGTTCATAGGTTCATAGGTTGGTACTAGGCTATCAGCCCTAGGGCCTATACAAGCCTAGCCATAACAATTCCCTGGCTATTTCTTCCCACATTATTTACTTTCCTGGACCCCTGTCTAGCAGGGCGACTGACGTGATCCCTGGGGTGAATTTCCTTTCTCCCATCCAATCGTCAAGGTTCCTCTTGAAGAGGTCCAAAGAGGCACTCTGCTTGACATGTATGGGCAATCTGTTCCAGAGTCTGGGGAGTCTCTGGGTCAGGAACCTATCCCTCCAACATGTTTTGTTTATTGTGATGACAAGGTTTAGATCCCTGGAGCGTGTAGCTCTGAGGGATTGGGATTTCTTTAAGTGTAGCATGTCCAACAGCTCTGGGTTTGACATGGCCTTGTATGTTAAGCAGAGATCGCCTCTGAGTAGACGATATGCGACAGAGTATAGCTGGAGTTTTTTAAGGCGGTCAGCGTAGGGCATCTGCTTTAGGCCTGTGATTCTTTTAGTGAGGTATTTCTGAGGCCTTTCCAGTTGTTGCAGATGTCTTGAGAGGTACATACCAAATGGGGCATTGTATTCTATAATGGGTCTAATGAGGGATGAGTACAGTGGGACAATGACCTCCTTTTTTCTGGATGAAAAGCCCTTCATGATGAGGTGTGCCACATAGAAGGATTTCCTGACTGTTGTGGCGATGTGGTTATCAAAGGTGAGACCACTGTCCACCTGTGTCCCTAAGTCTCTTATCACACTTTCTGTGTTTAGTGTACTGCCACCTATATGGTAATTCATGGATACATGTTTTTTCCCAAAGGGGATAACAATACGTTTCTTGGCATTGAGCTTGAGCCCATGGCTCTGGCACCAAGCATCTGTTTCTGTAAGGCCCTTTTGTAGAGTATCCACATCATTTGGGGATTCAATAATGGCTCCCAGTTTGCAGTCATCTGCAAACTTTGTTAGCCAGAGTCCCTTAGTGTTGACCTGTACTTCAGAGAAGTAGATGCCAAACAAGAGCGGCCCCAGGACTGAACCCTGAGGTACTCCACTTGTCACTTGTCTGGAGCTGGATTTGGAGTCGGCTACTTTTACAGTGTGGGTTCTATCAGTAAGCCATTTAGCAACCCATTGGGTGACATAGGGATTAATGCCCAACTTGGTAAGTTTATCTATGATTCCAGAGTGGGGGATGGTGTCAAAGGCCTTGGCAAGGTCTAGATAGGCTGTGTGGACCACCTTACCCTTGTCCATGGCTCTGGAGACTGATTCAAAGAAGTCAATCAGGTTCAGGAGACAAGATCGGCCCTTCACAAACCCAAACTGGGTAGGGTCCAGTGTTTGAAGGTTGCCAATGTCTTTGTTTATAAGTTCCATGATAATACTGACTGTGTCATTTTCATGGGTGAAGGCAAATCACAAATGTTTAGAGATCTTTCTGCATCAAGCTATCCAAGTGTCATTGTTGTTATTGTTGTTAACTTGTATAGAATTTGGGCTAAAACTTTCATACGAGTGCATATATGGTGGCAAATGCAGCTGAGTTTGATTGAGCATATTGCTGCTGTCAAAATGTTTATAGTGTCTCTGCTGTTTTATCTATTTAGGCATCTCTCCATACCCCCAAAGTAGAAACTGCTAGGGTAACTTATATCCTTACTTTAGAAATTTATATAGGATGAGAAGAGATCACTGAAAGGCACCAGAAAGTAGCAGACTACAGACTCCAAATACTCTCAAAGCAATCCACCATTGGGAAATAAAACATCCACAAATGTATTACAAGCCACACAACAGAAAATACTTTATAATATCGACCAATTTGTGGCATGTCTGTGTCAGTAGTTCTACTAGTTGGGAAAGTTGCCCAGCTGAAACACGAAGCTCTCCCTTGTTACAGCCATTCATAGTTTCCTCTATTAGGAAACATGTCTCCACTTCCAAATCTTCCATTTTAACCTCAGACCACAAATAAGAAAGATTGCTAGTGCCTCAAAAGCAAAAGGACCAGAACCAAAATCACTTAAAGGCACCAGGAAACAGCAGAGTACATAGTCCAAATATTATCGAAGCAATCCACCACTGGTGGCACTAGCCATTTCTGATTATTGCAGGTCTTCTCTCACACATTCCATCCGTCATTGGTGGATGCCCTCATTTCCTCTTGCCTTCTTCCTGTCTGTCCCAAATCCTCTTCACTGGATTGTCTTCTGCTTTTCTGCACGTGCCCAAACCACCATAATCTGGTTTCTTTGACCTTCTCTGCGATTGGTGCTACTTTGGCCTCTGCTTTGATGTCCTAGTTTCTTCAACTGTCCCACAGGGTGCCTCCTGTCACATGCTGCCTAACATTTGCTTTATATTGTTGGAGTGAAGCTGCTTTCTGGATCATTCTCCCTACTGAGGGTATTTCCTTGACTGACTGTGAGTGTTCCATAAACCTAATCCTTGGTTGCTTCTGACCTCTGGCCAGGCAATCAGTGGCAGTCACTGAAAGCCATTTTTTTCAATAAAATGAATGGACTCAAGCAAACCAAATGAATTATTTTATAAAATTACATTTCTGTTTTTGTTAGGGGATATACTTTTTGTACTGTTTATAAAGGAGGCCCACTTCCATGGAAATATCATTGTTGGCATAATATTTTATGTAATAATGTCACAGCTGAAAAAAGGGGGGCCTGGTGCTCAGATCTGTGGCATAGTGTGATGAAGCCCCGAGTAAAACTCAAATTATTCGAGAAGACTGGGTAGTGACTTTGGTGCTGGAAGACATAGCAAGGGATGATGGGAGTTAGTGGTTGACTGAATTACCCATCCTAGAAGGAAGGATATAGTCAGCCATATGGCAGTGCTGACACTTAGTGGAGAAATAAGCATTTGAAATGTAGCATTATGGGCCAGGGAAATGATCCTGACTCTGCCAAACTTTGTCCATGTGGGCAGAAATATAAGCACCCACAGAGGAGGGCAGTCCTTCCCATCAGCTGCTGGGGGTTGACTTAGGCAAGAAAAAGGAAATATGGCACATGGCTGTCTGGATGGTAGCCACACTATGAACGGTTGCCCTCTGATCCAGTTTCTCCAACTTAGATAAAATAAAATAAAGGATTCTGAATAGGAAATTTCAGAATAGAACCTACAATCCTGTGCTCCAGAAGTTGAAAATGTGTTACTGCATTCAGTACAGGTTTTTCATTGCCATGGCAGAAGCTGTGTCCACATGCATATTTTTGTTAGCTGTTACATTCACTCATTCAGGTCAACACTGAGACACATCTAAGTCATCTGCAAGTGTATTACTCTGCACAAAGTTTAGGCATGGCTTTCAGAGCGTGGGATCTAAAGTGCTAATGACAGGTTATTATTATCTTAACACTCCTTGCGTGTCTGTTTTGCTGCCTTGCTTCCATTCAGTGATCAGAGAGACTCTTTCTTTAATTTATGTAAATGTTAAATATTTTGTTATCTGCATACACTGCTGGTGAGTTTCCTCTGAAGCAAATCATAAATGACACATCTAGTATTATAGCTCTTTGTATTTTAGTGGCAGATAATTATAGTACCTCATACAACTTTCTCTTAAACGTATATTTATAATTGTACCTGGTGCTGCTTTTAGCAGTGAAGTTCTTGACTCAACTGCACCCTATCTGGCATATTTTGTTTCACTTTTATTTTTGTTTAGTAGTTGGGTAACAAACAGGTCATAAGAGATCCAATTAGGCATGACCTGGGCCTCAAAGGCAAAGACAGGAAGATTTAGAGTAGCCAGAGTATTTTTGAGGCATGAGAAGAAAACAGAGTACTGGAGGAAAAAAGTTTCCAACAAAAGGACAGTATGCCAAGTCCAGTGACAAAAGGTAAGAATGGAACACTGAAACATGAAGTTAGGAGGCAGGGACCTTAACTCATTCCCTATGAGCAGTGGACTGCCTAATCTGTTGATCTATACATGTGGCCAGCCACTACTAAACTTTATTTAGGGATTCATCTTTCTGAGCAAATGGCTCAGGAATGTCAATAGGAAAACACTCCATGTTAACACCAGCAAAAGTGATTGCAACTCATTTGATTACTTCTGCTGATTTTAAATCTTTGCAAGACTGTAAACATTGGGGATGGGGGACTTTGCCCTTTCCCCACTGTAGAAAGATCTCGGAGATGGTACGTATAATTAGTGGGAGATATGGGGGGGCTTGGCCCCCTACAAGAAATGTGAGTGTTTTTTTTTTTTTTCATTGTTTTGTCTTTCATCTTACAGGACTGCTGTATAAACATTCAAGATTTGTGCACTTCAGTATTTCAAAGTACATCCATCTATACATATATGCCTTAAAAATACTCACTTTATTGCTCTGGTGAAAAAATGTTGTTGATTACATTATGACACGATGCTGGTAAATATACTAGTGTATATCCAGTGTATCCTTACAAGTTCCATTACCACTCTATGTTTAGTGAAAGCAGTATAGTCAAGGTACTTATAGAATCCCTATCATTTGCAGACACTCATACAGTACACCGAACCATTTATAAAACTAATAATTAACACAGTCGCTGGGCAGAGGTTTATTCATTTATTTTGTTCATTAAATGGGTTTGTGCATTGATATTAGAATATTTTCAGCCCTAATCCAAGCCAAATAGCAAAGACACTAGTTTGCAACTAAGATTTCCATTGAGATGCATAACCACGGGGAAAAGAAAAGTGTTTACCTGCGTGGAGAAAACAATGATGCGGACAATGTAAGGTTCTGTAAATATAAAGGTGACAGTCACATGTCCAAGCAGACAATGTAAGGTTCTGCAAATATAAAGGTAACCATCACATGTCCAAGCAGGTACCAGTGCAACTTAAAGAAGTAAAAGGGTAGGCAGAAGAGACTGTGAGTGAGAGAGAGAGAGAGAAAAATAGAAACATGTATTCCCTAGTTTCATGCAGTATATACATTATTTACAAATTACTAAAATATAATATTCATAAATGGCACAACATAGTTTATCTACCTACTGTCCAAAGGAGTAAGCAATGGATAAGGGCTCTGATATTAACCAATATCTTTAAAGCTGGTGCATTGATATTTCTCAGCCAAGTGGTCCTTAAACATTTTTTTTAATTGTTAAGTTTATCCAGGATTGTAAATTATTTAGGTAACCTGTTTTAAGCTGCTGGAGCAATTTTATAGAAGGGCTTTTCACATGAAAAAAGTGAGAGTTAGGGTTGACTTGGTTCTAGAGATGAGTTTGAACTCAGGAGGTAAGGAGAGCTGTTTACAGAGATTCTGTTAACCAAAGATACCTAGCATGGAGTAGTTAAAGGTTAGGTTATGGAGAAGATAAAGGTACCTAGCATGGAGTAGCTAAAGGTTAGGTTATGGAGAAGATAAAGGTACCTAGCATGGAGTACCTAATTGTTAGGTTATGGAGAAGATAAAGGTACCTAGCATGGAGTAGCTAAAGGTTAGGTTATGGAGAAGATAAAGGTACCTAGCATGGAGTAGCTTAAAGGTTAGGTTATTGAGAAGATAAAGGTACATAGCATGGAGTAGCTAAAGGTTAGGTTATGGAGAAGATAAGTACCTAGCATGGAATAGCTTAAAGGTTAGGTTATGGAGAAGATAAAGGTACCTAGCATGGAGTAGCTTAAAGGTTAGGTTATGGAGAAGATAAAGGTAGCCTTAAAGGAGAGGATTCAATGTATTTTTCAAACTGAAATATAGAAAGATTCACTAGAGATGGCTAGGCAAAAAAATAAATCTGAAAATGTAATTTTCATCAGTTTGAATAGTAGACACAAGGTACAGGGTTTGACTCTGATTTTGGTTTATTGCTTAGGCTTAAAATAGCCAACCAGGACAGAACGATAGTATTCACCTATGACTGTATGACTAAATTTTGACAAGAGAAAGAGAGAGAGAGAGAGAGCGGTTTCTTTGAACATATACCTAGCAACAGATGACATGTGCTCCAAATGACAGGGACTCCAAAATCTGTCATATGCTGCCAGATTGAAGAAACTCCAGCTCTATTCAGTCGCATACCGTCTGCTCAGAGGTGACATGTGCCTGGCATACAAGGCCATGTCCAACCCGGAATTAATGGACATGCTCCACCTCAAAAAATCCAAATCCACCAGAACCACTAGAGCAAGTGACTTAAACCTTAGCACGGATATAAATAGGACGTGCTGGAGGGATAGATTTATCACTCAGAGACTCCCTATGCTGTGGAATAAAATCCCGGTCCATGTGAGGCAGAGCACCTCGCTGGCTCTGTTCAAGAGAAATCTTGACCTGTGGATGGGAGATCGTAGGTTTACCCCGGGAATCATCTCTGTGTCACTGCTGGACAGAGGCACAACAAACTAATGGGTACAGTATTTTTTCATATAAGGGGTGGCGTAAGCCACAAAACTTTGGGCTAGGCTTATAAATGCCTTAGGACAGATAGCCTAGTATAAACCTATGAACCTATGAACCTATGAGTAAAAGATTCAACTCTGAATCTTTATAACTTTGTGGAAGAGAGGTATCTCAAAATGTACATGCCTATTTATTGAGAAGATGCAGTGCATAAGCCAGTCATTTTTCATTAGATAAAGAAAAAGTGTAACTGCTCTATAGCTCCCCATTATTATTTAGGTGGGTCCTCAACACATGACTCTGATCCTGATCAGTGTCTCATTGTGCTGTTCACCCATTATTATTTAGGGGGGTCCTCAACACATGACTCTGATCCTGATCAGTGTCTCATTGTGCTGTTCACCCATTATTATTTAGGAGGGTCCTCAACACATGACTCTGCTCCTGATCAGTGTCTCATTGTGCTGTTCACCCATTATTATTTAGGAGGGTCATCAACACATGACTCTGATCCTGATCAGTGTCTCATTGTGCTGTTCACCCATTATTATTTAGGAGGGTCCTCAACACATGACTCTGATCCTGATCAGTGTCTCATTGTGCTGTTCACTTCAATGAAGCATTTTAATCGTATTAGGTGTGAAGTAATTTACAGCTGTAAGTTAGCTGTGACTTGTGTCATCAGCTGAATAATAAATATAATAAATGTTATTATAAGAACTTCATTCTTTAATGTTATTTTTTAACAAATTATTTTTAGTACAAGTTTATTCTTCTGCTTAGCTGGCAGTCCCAGCTTTTCTTTATGATCTCTTTCAACATTTGCATTTCCTGGAGAGCTCCATTCTGAACATCTACTGATCCATGCAAATTAGCTAAGTACATATCAGTTGGGTGTGCAGTACATTCTTGACAAACTACTCCAACAGCTATACTGTATCAAATTTCAATGTTTAGAAGCCACTGTAGAAAAAAGCAATTCATTTTGTTTCTCTGTAGTTATATTTCTTGAAAAAAAAGAGTGAAATTCAAATATACAAGCTCAGTGGCACAACACATGCTGCACAGACAAGATGAGGAACATAGCTCTGCTACTGACTGACTCATATTCACACATATTTCATACACTGCTACATCTAATTAAAGCAAAATGTGTATGATTATTTATTCCAAAACAAATATATATAAATAAATAAACTCTCAACTGCCCATGTAAAACAATTGCTCATTTTAGTGCCCTCCAAACTATAGTACCAGGTATTACATACCCTTCCCACAAGGGGAAACAAAAACACATGCATGAACACACATATACATATGTGCATGCATACATACACACACACACATACACACACACACACATGCATGCACACATGTAGGCACACACATACATACAAGTACATGCATGCACACACACACACACACACACACACACACACACACACACACACATACATACAGGTGCATACATACAGGTACGCACATGCACACACACACACACACACACACACACACACACACATACACAGCCACAAATATGCATGCAGCCACGCACACATATGCATACACATATTCTCAAACACATATGCATGAATCCATGTATGCCAAGACATAGGCAAAAACACACCCATGCACTCACACACATATGCACAAATAGTGCATGCACACATGAAGGCACACACATGGATAGAAGGAAACAACACACATACACACATATGCACATATACCCACACATATGTACACATGCACGCACATACACACACACACACACACACACACACACACACACACACACACACACACACACACGCATGAGCATAACACTTAAGCACACTACTTACCTGGCTTGGCAGGATTATACTTTGGCTGATAGCTTGCTTCACCTCTTAGCTCCTGAGAAAGGGTCAAAGATCCCAAATCAAGGATACATTTTAAATATCTGTGCATATACTGGTACTTATCCAATTTTAAATATTAGACTTAGAAAAGTGACAATGTAAGAGAATAATACATTAACACACTTTTCCAAAATAATAGAAGTTTATCTCTGTCTCTCTCTCTCGGCATGCCCGAAGGCAGGTAAAGGCTAGGACTGTGATAGCAATATGACTGGTATAGGGAGGGAGCTAGCTGATATGATGAACCAAAGGATGGATGATATATTGTGTGTGCAAGAGACCAGATGAAAGGTGAGCAAGGCTAGGTGTATTGGAGGCAGTTTCAAATTCTTTTATCATGGTGTGGATGGGAGGAGAAATGGCATAAGCATTATCCTGAAAGAACAGTATGCTAAGAGTGTTTTGGAGGTGAAAAAGGTGTCGGATAGAGTGATGTTTATGAAGCTGGAAATTGGTGGTGTAATGATGAATGTTGTTAGTGCATATGCTCCACAAGTTGGGTGTGCAATGGATGAGAAAGAAAAATTTTGGAGTGAGTTGGATGAAGTGGTGATGACTGTACCCAAGGGTGAGAGACTGGTGATTGGAGCAGATTTCAATGGGCATGTTGGTGAAGGGAACAGAGGGGATGAGGAAGTGATGGGTAGGTATGGTGTTAAGCAAAGGAATGCAGAAGGTCAGATGGTAGTGGATTTTGAGAAAAGGATGGACATGGCTGTGATGAATACATATTTTAACAAGAGGGAGGAGCATAGGGTGACATACAAGAGTGGAGGAAGATGCACACAGGTGGATTTTATCTTATGTAGAAGGGCCAATCTGAAGGAGATTGGAGACTGTAAAGTGGTGGCAGGGGAAAGTGTAGTTAGTCAGCATAGGATGGTGGTTTGTAGGATGACATTGGTGATCAAGAAGAGGAGAATGAGTGTGAGGGCAGCACCAAGGATCAAATGGTGGAAATTGAAAAAGGGTAATTGTGAGGTGATGTTCAGGGAAGAGTTAAGACAGGCACTGGGTGGCAGTGAAGAGTTACAGAATAGCTGGGTAACTACAGCAGAGCTAGTAAGAGAGATGGCTAGAAGGGTGCTTGGTGGGACATCTGGAAAGAGGAAGGAGGACAAGGAGACCTGGTGGTGGAATGAAGAAGTACAGGAGAGTATACAGAGAAAGAGGTTGGCGAAGAAGAAGTGGGATTGTCAAAGAGATGAAGAAAGTAGACAAGAGTATAAGGAGATGAGGTGCATGGCAAAGAGAGAGGTGGTGAAGGCTAAGGATAAAGCATATGAAGAGTTATATGAAAGGTTGGACATTAAGGGAGAAAAGGACCTGTACCGAATGGCTAGACAGAGGGACCGAGCTAGTAAAGATGTGCAGCAGGTAAAGGTGATAAAGGATAATGAAGGAAACATACTCACAAGTGAGGAGAGTGTGTTGAGCAGTGGAAAGAGTACTTTGAGGGGTTGATGAATGAAGAGAATGAGAGGGAGAGAAGGTTGGATGATGTAGGGATAGTAAGTCATGAAGTACAATGGATTAGCAAGGAGGAAGTAAGGATAGCTATGAAGAGGATGAAGAACGGAAAGGCTGTTGGTCCAGATGACATACCTGTGGAAGCATGGAGGTGTTTAGGAGAAATGGCAGTGGAGTTTTTAACTGGATTGTTTAATGAAATCTTGGAAAGTGAGAAGATGCCTGAGGAATGGAGAAAAAGTGTTTTGGTACCGATTTTTAAGAATAAGGGTGATGTGCAGAGCTGTAGTAACTACAGAGGGATTAAACTGATCAGTCACAGCATGAAGTTATGGGAAAGAGTAGTGGAAGCTAGGTTAAGAAGGGAGGTGATGATTAGTGATCAGCAGTATGGTTTCATGCCAGGAAAGAGCACTACAGATGCAATGTTTGCTCTGATAGTGTTGATGGAGAAGTACAGAGAAGGTCAGAAGGAGTTGCATTGTGTCTTTGTGGATTTAGAGAAAGCATATGACAGGATGCCTAGAGAGGAGTTGTGGTATTGTATGAGGAAGTCAGGAGTGTTAGAGAAGTATGTAAGAGTGGTACAGGATACGTACGAGGGTAGTGTGACAGCGGTGAGGTCTGCAGTGGGAGTGACGGATGCGTTTAAGGTGGAGGTGGGATTACATCAAGGATCAGCTCTGAGCCCTTTCTTATTTGCAATGGTGATGGACAAGTTGACAGACGAGATCAGACAGGAGTCCCCGTGGACTATGATGTTTGCAGATGACATTGTGATCTGTAGTGAGAGTAGGGAACAGGTGGAGGAGACCCTGGAGAGGTGGAGATATGCTCTAGAGAGAAGAGGAATGAAGGTCAGCAGGACTAAGACAGAATATATGTGTGTGAATGAGAGGCAGGACAGAGGAATGGTGAGGATGCAGGGAGTAGAGGTGGTGAAGGTTAATGAGTTTAAGTACTTGGGATCAACAGTTCAGAGTAATGGTGAGTGTGGAAGAGAGGTGAAGAAGAGAGTACAGGCAGGATGGAGTGGGTGGAGAAGAGTGTCAGGAGTGATTTGTGACAGGCGAGTACCAGTAAGAGTGAAAGGGAAGGTCTACAAGAGGGTAGTGAGACCAGCTATGTTATACGGGTTGGAGACAGTGGCATTAACAAAAAGGCAGGAGTCAGAGCTTGACGTGGCAGAGTTAAAGATGTTAAAATTTGCACTGGGTGTGACGAAGATGGACAGGATTAGGAATAAGTATATTAGAGGGTCAGCCCAGGTTGGAAGGTTTGGAGAGAAAGCCAGAGAGGCAAGATTACGTTGGTTTGGACATGTGCTGAGGAGGGATGCAGAGTATATTGGGAAAAAGATGCTAAGGATGAAGCTGCCTGGTAACAGGAAAAGAGGAAGGCCTAAGATAAGATTTATGGATGTGGTGAGAGAGGACATGCAGGCGGTTGGTGTGACAGAGCAAGATGCAGAGGACAGGAAGAAATGGAAACATTTGATCTGCTGTGGTGACCCCTAATGGGAGCAGCCGAAAGAAGAAGAAGAAGATATATATATATATATATATATATATATATATATATATATATATATATATATACATATATATAAATACATTTATGTATATATATATATATATATATATATATATATATATATATATATATATATATATATATATATATATATATATATATATACTATTTATAGGTAGATACATATATGTTGATATATATATATATATATCTATATATATATATATATATATATATATATATATATATATATATATATATATCTATATGGATGTACTTTGAAACATCAAAGTACACAAATGTCAAACTGATAAACATCAGTCCTACAAGATTGAAAGCAAAAAAATATGAAAAAAAAAAGATTTTTTGCAGGGGAAAGCCTCACTGTACTTTATATACTCCCTGCTAATTATGTATACCAATTATGAGATTGCTCTACAATGGGAAAAGGACAAATTCCCCATTCCCCAATGGTCAGTATATTGCACGGACTTCACAGCAGTAGAAATAAAAAGATGAATTTTGATCACTTCTGTCAGAGTAAAAGAAAAATTTGAAATGTTTGACATTATGAACTTGCAAATATATGGATGTTTTCCATATATATATGTGTGTGTGTGTGTGTGTGTGTGTGTGTGTGTGTGTGTGTGTGTGTGTGTGTGTGTGTGTGTGTGTGTGTGTGTGTGTAAGTGTGTGTGTGTGAGTGTGTGTGAGTGTGTGTGTGTGTGCGTGTATATATCTTAAACAATTATCACTATATATATATATATATATATATATATGTATATATATATATATATATATATATATATATATATATATATATATATATATATATATATATATATATATGGGTCTACTTCTGTAGACAAAATTTACAGTTCACCGAATCTCAAAAGAATGACTCCAAACTGCTGAAAAAACATTTCCACGAAACTACATACTGCTGAACCTTGGAACACCAAACCAGGCAGTATGCTACCATTTCCGTATCTTACCTTTTCCATGATGTAGTGCAATCTTTGAGTTGGTATACAAAATGTGCAGATAGTGTGGGGGCACAGCCCCCCACATTGGGAGTGGGGGGCTTGCCCCTCTGCAAAAACGTCAAGAATGGTAAGTGTGTAAATGTATATGTTATAATCAGGTTACGTTAATGTTTCAGTGTTTTGAGTTTCATTGAAGTGTTTTTTTGAATAAGTCATGTTTCGGCAGTTTGGTCTCTGCTAAATCAGTTTTGGTGAACTGTATATTTGGTCTACAGAAGTAGACCCACACATATATATATGTAGATATATATATATATATATACATATATATATGACAATTCTCATGATTCATTGATAGTAATGCACTATTTCTTTTCAAAACATCATAGACTTTTAGGAGGAGCAGAACAAAATTTTGAAATAATCAGGAGTATATGAATATTAGAAACATTTGAGCTTGTGCTTAGGTTGACATCACATGGTCTCCTAGCACAAGTTATGCCGCCTTATCTTGCTAAGATAAGATTACTACATGACTAACTACTTAGCATCTGGGAGGTTAGTGGACAGTAGTCTCTCCTTTGATAATCATATCACCACAGTAGTCAGGAAATCCTTCTATGTGGTGCACCTCATCACAAAAGGGTTCTCATCCAGGAAAAAAGAGGTCATTGTTCCCCTCTACTTGGCACTCATTATTGAGTACAACACCCCTTTTTGAATGTACCTCACAAGCCATCTGCAGTAGCTGGAAAGGCCACAGACGTACCTCACAAACAGGATTACCGGCCTCAAACAGATGCCTTACACTAACCATCTCAAAAAACTCCAGCTTTACTCTGTAGCATATCACCTACTCCAAGGAGATCTCTGCCTAACATATAAAGCTATGCTAAACCCAGAGCTGTTGGACATGCTACAGCTAAAGAAATCCCAATCCCTCTCAGCTACACGCTCTAGGGACCTAAACCTTGTCACCACAATAAACAGGACATGCTCGAGGGATAGATTCCTGTCCCAGAGACTTCCTATACTCTGGAACAAGATACCCATCTATGTCAAGCAAAGTTCCTCATTAGCACTCTTCAAGAAAAATCTTGATGAGTGGATGGTAAATAGGACATACACCCTGGGATCACTCCTGTGGCTCTGCCCAAGAGGGGCACAGGAAATTAACTTTGTGGTGTAAGCCAGGGAACCTTGTTGGCTAGGCTTACTTAGGCCCTTGGGCCAATAGCCTAGTACCTACCTATGAACCTGTAGTAAGAATCTTTGTGTTCAACATCTTTGTATCATGTATAGTAAGGGTTAAAATGTGAAATTGCATTGCGTGCAAAGAAGCAAGTTTGCTGACCAAAGAGGAATGCACAGATGTTACCTTGGTCCAGGCACAAGCTTATCTTGTGACTGACCTCTGACCATCTAAGGCTCCAGTATGTGAAATTATAGCCTTGACTGAAATTCCTTGTCTAGTAACCAGCTACTGTGTACGTGCAGAGAAGGGTATAAAAACCCATGTGAAGTGTACAGAAATTAGACTGCTGACATACCATGTACTTTGTAGCATGTCTCCATGCATGTAAAATAAACCTTTTTGCTTATTTTTATCTGCGTGATTCTTCCAGTATATGTTAAGAGTATTAAAATCTTTTGACATTTCTGGTGCCCAAGAACATGGGGCCACCTCTCCATGGTATGAATCGCATAAGAGGGACTGAAAAACCTGTACAGGAGGGGAGAACGAATCTCGGGCTTCCTTGAACGGAAAGACCTCCGACGAAGAAGTCGTAAGTAGAGGCCAGTCCCTCTTAGATTTGATCCGTGGGACGGTGACGAACGGGGCGGAAGATCCGCAGTAAGGTAAGCTTTTACATTTATAAAAGTACTTTTTTTAAGAGACTAGTCATAAAGGAATTTCTTTTGTTTAAATTTTACAAAAGACCGGTAGAGATCTCAGGAAAAGGAAACAGTTTTTCTTTTAAATAAGAAAAATGGGAATAGGAAGCAGTTGTTGTGCTAGTAAGGGCTGCTTAAATAAAAGGACTGAAGATGAGTAATATATGTTTAAATTACATTCAAAAAAAAAAAAAAAAAAAAAAACTTAAAATACATAAAAACATGAAAGACAAATTATGGGTTTAGTGCTAACTTAAATAGATCAGAATGTCAAAATTTGGTGAGAGATCTGCGTAGGGACGCAGGAGGCAAAGTTAAAAATCAAGTAAAGTTGGGATTCCCTCAAGCACAGAAATGGTTAAAAGAAGCTAATAAGAGACATAGGGAACAATTTTCGAATAAGGAAAGTGGTGGCTCGAGTGCAAAAGGTGCATTTTTTGTCCATAAAGAAGATGACGAGACATCTGTTGTCTGTCGTAAACCGACAGCCCCACCCTTGTATCCAGAAGTCCCTAAAGAAATGGTCGGTCCACCCCAGTATCAGGAAAAAGAAGCAGAAAATCAAGAAAAGGTGTCCTCCTATAGTTTTACAGGAGGCAGAGAAGCAGGGAAAAATACCCTCCGTAGTTTTACAAAAACAAGCAGAGGAGACTCTGGAACTACGTAACCGTAGTATAGACAAATCAGAGTAAAAACAAAAAGAAGCTAAAGTACATACCCTGTCCACAGACTCATATCCCCTTACATGCAGAAAAATATCTTGAGGAAAAGAAAAGAAAACAGGCTCAAACCTTTACGGTGAGCGCGGATGAAACACTTATGTTAATGTAAGCTCCGTCCAACAGAGGTAGAGGAAGGGGACGGGGTAGAGGCAGAGGGAGAGGGAATGTAGGACAATTTGAAGATTACGAAGGCAGACAAAAGAGGGGAGAATGTTTTAAATGCAGTAAGAAGGAGCATTTCGCAAGAGATTGCCGGAATCCCGGGAAATCCGCTGCTGCTCCAGATCATAGTTCAGCATGACTATATGATGGCAGCACGGACGAACCAGACCCAGGTGCTGAGGTCAACTGGCAAGAGTCAATAATACAGAATGAGGATGATTTTGAGGATGTGAATAAAGAAGGTAAAAGGGAATGTGCAGGATGGGAACATGAGATAACTGATTTTTCAGAAAAAGGTGAATATCAGGTTGTTAGCCTGACAGCTCTAGATACGACTATGCAGTTAGAAGTGCAACCGGTAATCATATTACAGGTTGAAGGGAGGGACGTAGAATTTCTATGTGACTCAGGGGCTTCTAGGACCTTATTGAAACACACTGCTGTGCCGTCCAATGTGACTACTGATGACTATGTATTAGTCAAAGCGGCCGACGGCCGCATTTATAAGGAACCTTTGTCTAAACCTTTATGGTTTACGGACCCTGAAACTAATCAAACCATTAGATTTCAGGTTATTGTCTCCCGGATTTGCCCTGTTAACTTATTAGGAAGGGATTTGATACATGTTTTTGGAATAGCAGCAGTACCAACTGCATCAGGAAACTTGGCTAAGCGTATGAAAATCCAGGATGAAATGTTGCAGGTAGGGCAAGGGGATTTGCATTACTGGTATAGTAATGATCTTATTGAAACAGGACCACAAAGCGTGGCCAATGAGTTAACTAATCTAGCTTTGAGCAAATACAGTACGGCTATTTAGTTACCAGAGGCTGCCAAACAACTACACTGTACAATGTATTACAGAAAAAATGTGAGACCTGATCCCAAGTATGAGAAACAATTTTTTTTAAACACAAGGTGACCAGGATCCTATTACAAAATCTTTATTGGGACAGGGCAGGGAACTCCGCAGTTACTTGTAGTCTCACAAGAGACATGCAACAGCTTTTTCAAAATGCCTCAATCCCACATGTATCTGTGACTAGGGAAGAACAAACGGCATGGTATATAGTTGTGAAAAAGGTTACCAATTGGTCAAAAATGACACCGGAACAGCTGGCAGGTAAGGGGGTTCAGGTACAGAAGTTAAAATTGGGTGACCCAGGCCAGACCAACAGTACATCTTCGAGAAGATCGGTTAACACTGACAGGAGGCATGCCATCCTGACTATGCTTTCTGACCCCACAAGAAGAATTGAAACTACAGTCAGTACCAAAATCCTTATGGTCCCTAGGACAGCACAACATTGGACTAATGAAAACAGCAGGACAGGTTAAAATAACTCCAAAATCCGATTTTAGACCTCATAAGCGTCAGTATCCATTAAGTAAAAAGGCAGAAGAAGGCATTTTACCAGTGATCACGGCTCTACTGAGAGCTGGGGTTTTAATTCCATGCACAGATTCACCGTGTAACACACCCTTGTTCCCAGTAAGGAAACCGGACGGGACATGGAGAATGGTACAGGATCTGCGGGCTGTAAATGCTGCTGTAGTGCCAAGGGCTCCTGTGGTCCCAGATCCATCTGTTTTGTTAAATGATATCCTTCCCACGGATAAGTATTTTTCTGTTATTGACATTAGTAATGCATTCTTTTCTATTCCCCTACAGGAAGATAGTAGGTTTTGGTTCACTTTTACTTTTATGAGCAAGCGGTACACATACACACGACTGCCGCAGGGATATTGTGAAAGCCCTACAATCTTTTCTCAAGAAATGTCGACAAACCTGGCACAGTTTCAACCAGAGCATGGCTGTCATCTACTATTGTATGTGGACGACATCTTACTGGCTGCACCCACGGAGGCTGTCTGTGAGTCCGAAACTATTCGGTTATTTAATTTTTGGCAAAAGAGGGACATAGGGTAAATAAATCTAAATTACAATTTTGTAGAACTGAAGTACGGTATCTAGGCTATACCATTTCAATTGCTGGTAGACAACTAGATAACTGTAGAAAAGAAGCCATTTTACAGGCACCAATGCCCAGCCCAAAAAAAAAGAAATTATGTCATTTTTAGGAATAACAAATTTTTGTCGTAGTTGGATTCCCAACTATGCAGAGGAAGTAAGTCCACATTCGGAACTTATTTTCGCACTTCCCATGGCAGCACATGATGCACTGCAATGGACGGATAAGGCAATACAGGCATTTACTAGGGTAAAACAATTGATAGCAGGATCTGCAACACTTAGCTTCCCTGACTATACAAAACCCTTTGTTCCGACAGTAGATTGTAAGCAGGGCTTTATGACATTGGTTCTGTTGCAAACCTATGGAAATAAGCTGAGACCATTAGCTTTTTATTCTAGTAAATTGGACACAGTGGCACGATCATTGTCACACTGTGTACAGGCAGTAGTCGCAGCCGCACAGGCTGTGCAAGTGTCTGCAACCCTAGTTTTGTTTCATGACCTTACCTTATGAGTACTGCACTCTGTCACGGTAATACTACTACAGGATAAAGTTACCTTTCTCTCTCCTAGCAGACACTTATCCTGCATGACAATGTTACTATCACAACCACACATGACCATTGAGCGATGCACCACTCTTAATCCAGCCACGCTGTTACCTACAGCTGACGATGGTGCCCCTCACATGTGTTTAGATTTGATACACTCTAATGTCTTACCAAGACCAGACCTTAAGGACCAACCTTTGGCAAATTCAGATTGGACCCTGTTTGTAGATGGGTCAGCATGTAAAAATGAGGCAGGCCTTTGACGATGGTGCCCCTCCTGAGGAACCTCTAATGCTTGCCA